>NW_012118443.1:353147-376359 GCF_000951035.1 Colobus angolensis palliatus
ACTGGGAGTTATACCTGATGTAAAGGACAAGTTGATGGGTGCTGATGAGTTGATGGGTGCAGCACACCAACATGGCACAAGTATACATATGTAACAAACCTGCACCTTATGCACATGTACCCTAGAACTTAAAGTACAATAATAAAAAAAAAGATTAAAAAAATAAAATAAAATGAAATAACTTCAGGAGTGTGATTGGATTGTTTATAACTCAAGGGTTAAATGCTTGAGGGAACAGATACCCCATTCTCCAGAATGTGTGTATTTCACATTGCATGCCTGTATCAAATCACCATACCCCATAAATACATATCTATTATGTACCCACAAAAATGTAAAATTTAAAGTTAAAAATAAAATATTATCTAATGAATTAGACTAAACTCCTTTCTTCTCCTTTTTGTCAAAATTTTTGTAGTTATTCATATTTATTTTTCCCATATTAAAGTAAGATTGGCTCATCTATTGAAATTAAAAACACACTTGATATTGTAATAGGAAGACATTTAATATATACATGAATTAGATATAATTACGTGTTTATCATGTGCTTGTCCCAGAATATGGATGCTTCCTATTTTATTTCATGTCTACCTTGGAGAGCTTATTATTTTATATGTAAATAATGCATAACCATTTTATATTTATTTCTATTTTATCTTTTATTTGCTATTATGTGTGATCTTTTCTTCCATTACGTCTTCTATTTAGCTATTAATTACATATCTGTACTATTATTTATATTTTTTGTTTGCTTATTATGAAAGTATCTTAATTTTTTGTAATTGTTTTGTTTTTGGCAATAATCTTACAAAATTGTTTGGATTCCTTTGTGATTTTCCAATAACAAAAACATATGATTTGTATATTAGTAATAATATTATATTTTTGAAAAATTTGTACCAATGATTCATTCTTCCCTTCTAATCATTTTGGTTAGTAGCTTTAGAACAATAATAAGAAATATTTTGTTTTTTGATGTTAATGTTTTCCCATTAAGAAAGATGTTGGCTTGTCATGTGAGATAAATATATTTTATCATGTTAAATAAGTTCATCTGTTCTATTTTATTCAATTTTAAAAACACATGTTGGATTTTGGACTGTCTTTTCAGCAAGTATGGAACATGGTTTTAGTTCACAAATTTGTTTTAGTATTTTTTAACACTTGTATTTCTTTTTTTTTTTTGAGACGGAGTCTTGCTTTCTCAGCCAGGCTGGAGTGTAATGGCATGATTTGAACTCACTGCAACCTCCGCCTCCTTGAGTTCAAGTGATTCTCCTGCCTCAGCTTCCTAAGTAGCTGGGACTACAGGTGCGTGTAACTACGCCCAGCAAATTTTTTGTATTTTTAGTAGAGACGGGGTTTCACCATGTTAGCCAGGATGGTCTCGATCTCCTGACCTCGTGATCCACTCGCCTTGGCCTCCAAAAGTGCCGGGATTACAGGCATGAGCCACCGGGCCAGGCCACTTGTATTTCCTTATAAGTAAAAGTGTTAATTCTCTTTTTAGTTGATTCTTTTGTGCTTTGATATCAATATTTTGGGGCTTTATAGAAATAATTCAGAAGTTTTCTTCTTTGAGAATATTTTAAGTTATTTTGAAAATATTTGTTTTTCAAAAGATTGTTATAACTTACTTCAACACAATGTGAGCTTCATGCATTTTGGAAAGCTGTGGGACCAAGTGTCTTGAGAAATTTCTCGTTTTATTATAAGCATAACCATTCTGGTCTTTGTTTTCACTTAAACTTTACCATTTTCCCTGTCCATAAAATATGTTTAAAAAGGGGGAGCATATCAGTCTCTTCGGAGTGTTTCAATATGGTTATATTTGTATTATCACTTCTTCCTTTGCTCACCTATGCATTTGCTCACCTTTAAAAAACTAAAGTCATTTGTATTGCTTTATTTTATAACTGTTCTTTTAAGAAACAACTTTTGGATGTATTCGTTTAAGTGTTTTTCTCTTTTGCCATTTATTAACTCATTATTTTATTATTTTATTGCTTTCTTTAACAATTTCTTTTCTAAATTTCTTAAGTTGGATGTATAATTCATTTATTTTCTTTCTTTTTGGAATTCTTTAATGCCACATTTGATTAAATTATTTAAGGTGAAAATTTTACTCTGAACACATCTTAACAAATTTCATGTATTGGATATGCAATATTTTCACTATTAAAATTTTCTGGATATTTTAAATTTTAACTTAGTTTTTTTTAAATACATAATTTTATATGGAAAAGCTTTTTAAAACCTTCAGGTCTTAATGCTTTTGTTTTGTTTTTTGTTTTTTTTGGGGTTTTTTTAGGTATTTTTACACAGTGAAGGGAGGGCATAATCTAATATTACTCTTTGACATTTACTGAGGATTTCTTTCTAATACATGGGCAAATGTATTTCAAAATTTCCTATTGCAAAAGTTCTATAGTAACTTGAAAAGATGGTCTATTCTTTCTTTTCAGGGTTTAGGATAAATCAATTATATTTACCCTTTAATTCATGTAATTTAAATCTCAGGTACCAGCTCTCATTTTTTTTCCTGCCTGGACTGTGATAAACTAAAAGGAATGAACCAAAATTTTACATTGTTAGTAATTTTTGTCTAGTTCTCATTGTAACTAGTTTTTTTCTTTATGAATGTTGATGGTATATTGTTTATTTAAAATGTGTTCATAACTTTTGTATCTTTACTTTCCACATTATAAAGCGTTCTGCTTTGTCTCATATATTGCATTTTGCTCTGAATTAGATTTTGCCTCATTTGAATATGATTTCTGCCTTGTTTGATTTTATTTTCTAGGGCACATTTGTCAACTCTTTTTAAATTTTAAGTTTCTGGGTACATGTGCAGGATGTGCAGGTTTGTTACACAGATAAACACGTGCCATGGTGGTTTGCTGCACTTATCAACCAATCACCTAGGTATGAAACCCAGCATACATTAGCTATTTATCCTAATGCCCTCCCTCTCCTCACCCCACCCCCAAAAAGTCCCAGTGTGTGTTGTTCCTCTCCCTGCATCCATGTGTTTTCATTGTTCAGCTCCCACTTACAAGTGAGAACATGCAATGTTTGGTTTTCTGTTCCTGCATTAGTTTGCTGAGGATAATGGCTTCCAGCTCCATCTACGTCCTGGCAAAGGACATTAGCTAATTCTTTTTTATGGCTGCATAGTATTCTGTACACTAGCACTAAAATGTGCTACATTTTCTTTACCCAGTTTATCATTAATGGGCATTTGGATTGATTTCATGTCTTTGCTATTGCTGCAAAGAATAGTGCTGCAATGAACATATGTGTACATGTATCTTTGTAATGGAATTACTTATATGCCTTTGGGTACATACCCAGTAATGAGATTGCCGGGTCAAATGGTATTTCTGGTTTTAGATCTTTGAGGAATCTCTACACTGTCTTCCACAATGGTTGAACTAATGTACATTCTGACCAACAGTCTAAAAGCATTCCTATTTCTCTGCAACCTCACCAGCATCTGTTGTTTCTTGACTTTTTAATAACTGCATTCTGACTGTTGTGAGATGGTACTTTATTGTGGTTTTGATTTGCATTTCTCTAATGATCAGTGATCTTGAGCTTTTTTAAATATGTTTCTTGGCCACATGAATATCTTCTTTTGAGTAATGTCTATTCATGTCCTTTGTTCACTTTTTAATAGAGTTGATTGTGGGTGTTTTTGTAAATTTGTTGAAGTTCCTTGTAGATTCTGGACATTAAACCTTTGTCGGATGGATAGATTGCAAACATTTTCTCCTACTCTGTAGGGTGTCTGTTCGCTCTGATGATAGTTTCTTTTGTTCTGTCAATTCTTTTTAACATCAATCTTTTTGAGACACTTTGCTTTAGACTGTCTTTCTGTTCATTCTAGTTGGGTTTCACTTTGTGGATCCATTCAGGTCTTTTTCTTTTAATAGGTAAGCATAGCCCATTTAGGTTAAATAATATCACAAGAATGTTTGATCCTAATTCTGTTGTACTTTTGAAATTTAGATGATATTCACATAACATTAAATTCACCATTTTAAGGTGAACCATATAGCCTTAGTAATAGTGAGCCATTACTATAGACATTTAGTAAATTCAATATTAAAATTGAATTTTAATTTTAATATTGTAAATTTAAAACATATTTAATATAGTAAATTCAAAATTTAAATTTGACAATAGTAAAATTCTATCGTACTTTGAAATACCTTTTGCACCTTATTTGAAAATATGTTGTATTTTAAAATATGTTGTATAGATTTAATAAAATCCTTTACTGTGTTCCCCTTGCTCGTATACTTCTATCTTAAGAAGGTTTTTATTTTGTTATAATTTTACTTGATAACTAAAAGTTCTGATGCATTTAATCCTGCTTCCTACAAGTAGCAATATTATTTTCCACGACCCTAAAATACACATGTGTTTATGTCTTACTTTTAGACAGTGTTAACCAATTGTTTGTTGGTTAGGTGAAGTTGATCTTAAGAAAGTCTTATAGGAACATTTTACTACCTGGTTCTTATATGATCACAACGATTGACCTGTAACATTTTTTACTGGAAATATAGTTACATTTGGTATAAAATCTTTGGCTCCTTTTTTTCCTAGAAGATTTCAGAGGTATTACTCTGCCTTCCTTCATGTCTAAGGAAGACTAAGGCTAGCTTGGCTTTTTCACTCTTCATAAGTGACTTTATCTACCTATTGCCTAAAGAATACCATCATTATCTTGGAAGTGCAGTACATTTACCAGGATGTGCCTCTGTTAATTTTCTGGTAAGTTTTCATGGGAAACAGTATGTCCATTCAAATCCTCTTTTATTTTAAAAATTATATCTTTAAATATTTGTTCTGTTCAATCATTTCAGTTAACTTCATGGGAGAATAATTATGAGTATTATAATATATTTTGTTGATCTCCATAGTTATTTTCTCTAATCCTTTTAAAATCTTTTATTATTTTCATTTTAATTTGTCATCAATGTCTTTAATTGTTTTCTACAGTGTTTATTCTCACTGTGATCCTCAAAATTTGTCCTGCTTTTTGTGATGGCTTTATATTTTTTCCTTTTACTTCTTTCCTGAATTATGCCAACTTCTTTTTATTTTCTGCTGCTATCATATCATTTTTCTCCTTGAGTACTTACACTTTTGTTTTATACACTTGTTTTATAGAATGTTTATTTCTGTACTTTAATAATAAGTAAAGTCTTGGCAAATGAAAATTTTTACTCGTTCCATGAGAACACTTTTCTGTTGTGAGTTTGTTTCCAGCTGCATGTAACAGTAAAACCCCAAATGACTGTAGCACAAATAAAATTTATCCCCAATTCATGTACAAACAAACAAAAAAAGATTGGTATCCAGTAGCCTGGAGCTGGTGAGTGCCCACAAAATTACCTACGATCTTTCTGACTCATTGTATCTCATTCTGGCTAGAAATTCAACTGTGGAGGCTGAGGGGGAGAAGAAAGTACCATTTTCCTTTCAAGTAATTCTTCAAAAGTTCCACCTAACACTTCTGCTTATATATCTCTTTGACCCAAAGGAGTCACGTGTATCTTTAAAAGAAACTGGGAGACATAGTTTCTCAGCTGGATGGGCAGTGGCAACTCTAAATTAGGATTCTTTTGCTCACAAAATGGATGAGATTAGGTTTAGGGGAGCACCACAGAACCTGAAAGGCAACGGCTGCCACAACATCCTTCATCTTCATTTTCTTTTTCTGCTTCTCCCACTACCCTGCCTTTTAAACTTATTCTTTATTTTGATAAGTTTTTTCAGTATTGTAGTTTTTTTGTTGTTGTATATTTTCCTGGATTTGCTATTTCAGAATTTTCATGTGAGACAGGATACACACCCCATGACCATGATCTGCCTGAGAATTGCTTAGCTGTGACTTCTCTACAACCAACAAGACTATGTAGTCATGGATTTTTTTCTTTCCTGATAGAAAGACTGCACTCTGTCATGCTCCTCTTCATATGGTACCCTGTGGACTTCAGTTGTACACTTCAGGGTAGGCCTCTCAGTTTAAATAGTGGTATTTTTACTGGTTCTTCCTGAAATCTACAGTCAAAGACAACTCTTCCAATGGGATCCTTGTTTCTTCCACTTTCTTCCAGGTGTCCTCCTGTTCTGTTTCTACTGTTTTGAGCATCATTCCAGCTATTTGAGAATATGGAGTTTTGGTTGACTGCCAGTTTTTCCCAAAAATAGATTCTATTTATTCAGATTTTATAATTTTGTTTCACTTATGCTTGTTGGTTGTGAATACTTTCCAGAAAGAGAATGATATTTAGTTACTATATTTAAATGAAGGCCCAAACCATTACTTTTTACAATCTATCCTGTGATTGTTTTGTTACAGTGATATCAAGCATTTTCTTGACTTTGACAGTGACTTTGCCTATATATTTAGAGTTTGCTGGAGCACTTTTAATTTTTCATCATTTCCCAACTTGTTGTGACACTGTTGTAACAATCAGTGAAGTTTTGCAAATTTGCTCAATGCCCCCTATGTTATTATCCATTGGAACCAAATATTTAAATTCATTAAAAGCAGGTTTCCTCTCAATTTTTTGACTAACTTGGATTTCAATTTCTGTTTTAAAATATTTGTTCTATTCTTTACATTCTATTCTGATGTTTCTATTCTATTCTAATGTCTTTGCCAGAAAAAAAGGCAGAATCAAAGGAGAGAGAGGTACTTATTTCTTTCTGTCATCTATTAATACTGTTATTTTCCCCATGCAGCACACTACTCCCGTCTGTGAAGAAGAAAAGAAGTATGATTATAAAGCAGAAACCTAGCTTGTTTTTTCTTTTTTTTTCTTTCTTTCTTTTTTTTTTTTTGGCATTCTTCTATTGTTTCCTAGGCACTCATAAAATATACAGCTTGGAATCAGCTATCTTCCCTAAGTGCTTATTCAGTTTTAATAAGTGCAATAATGACTATGGTGATTTAATATTTTGTACAGATGAATTTATCCCTTTATCTCAACATTCATACCCTAGACCTTTAATTGCACAATCTTTGTTATTCATTCTCTTTACCATACCTCCCACAGTCATCCAGCTTCTAACACACTGGGATTCTTTCTGGACATCGATGCCTTAAGACCCTATCTTAAACTATAATTCCTGGTACTAACCACATTTAAGCTGCTCTCTGCTATCTAAATTGGAGCTCCAGACTGCTCACGTCTGAATCATTTATTTGTATCCTCATAAGGCTGTTCTGTTGCTTAACTCATGTTGCTAAACATCATCATCTTAGTTATCTTTTGTTTTACCTCAAAACGTCCTAGTTTTATTCTCTTCTCTCCATATTAAATTTTTAAATTGCAAAAACAACCATTTCTTCAAACACAGGTTTAGATGGAAGTAAAAATGTGAAACAGCTTTATGTTATTTTAAGTATATAACCCAAAATATATCCATGAGCACATTTAGATCTCTTGTCTCATCACAATTTTAAGAAAAGGGAGAAGGAATGGCCACTACCTCAACAAGGAGAGCAATATAGTGTGGAAGAAAGTTCTGAACAGACGGGAAGGAAAAGCAAAAACCTGTGCCTTCTGGCCAAGTGATTTATGATAAGATGACAGAGACAGAGAGATGGGAGACAGAAAAAGCGAGTCTCATTGCCTGTGCAGATATCAGCTTGGAAAGATAGAAACATGTTTAATATGTTAGGGAGATGCCAAGGAAGGGTGCTTTTCCCTAAATCCAGATACAGAATTTGGTGTGGAAAGCTCTACATCTGATAGTGTTCAGTCAAGGTAAGGCAACTTCCGAAGAGTTTAGGCAGAGAGAATGTCACTCTTGTACAGCTGGGCCTTCCTCAGTTCCCCACAAGTCTACAATTAGAGAAGGAAAACTAACTGAGTTGGTGATGATCACTACTCCTATTCTAAAACCAGAATGAAGTAATATATTTCCTGCTAATATCAAGAAACATTTCATCTGGCATTCCCGCTGACTTCCTGATTTTTTTTTCTTTTGCAAAATATGAGTTCCACTCTGTTTTTACTTCTGTTGTTTCAAATAACTCAGCAAATATTTCATTTCATTCTTGTCCTGATGAATTGCATTTGTGGGCTGCTTTCTCTAGCTTATCAACAACATGCTTAATTATGAGGGTAAGACTCCAAAATCATGTTAGAAGTTTTTTAGTTTAAATATTTAATAAGATCTTACAAAATACCCAGGAAAAAAAAAAAAAGCAAAGATCTCACCTACAGAGCTCAAAGATATTGTATTCCCCTTCATTTGGCACTATCATGGTCACAGCTTTGGGGCAGCAATGTTACCACCTGGTAAAAAGAGTGATTGTGGAGTCAGGCACTTGAGTTTCAAATCCTGGCCCCACTGCATCCTGTCTGGGTCACCGTGGACTAATTCCTTACCCTCTCTTACCTTCAGTTATTCTATTTGAAAAAAGTCAGTCTTCCTCTTGAGATTGTTATGATACCTATTGCAATATTAATTGAAATAATGTACATAAAACCCTAGGAACATACCTGACACAAAGTGAGGACGCAGAAATATTAGCTATTAGAATATGAGTTGGTTTGTTAAGCCCGCAGTAGAGAAAGAAAAACTTTCTTGAGCTTCTGAAGAGGGATTTCACTGCTGGATAAACACCGAAACACAGCCAGTCCTCAATATTAGAAATGATAGAACACGAATACATAGATTTGGGTTGTGAACTTTCATTTCAGAAATAAAATAATTTTATTTTAGGTACTGCCAAATTCATTGAAGTTCTCCTTTCATCACTTTTATAAGAACTCAAAAAAAAATCTGATGGCTTCATGTCCCTGCCCCCATACTCATTGTTAATAGCTCGTTTCTCTTATATACTTGCTTTTGGGTAAACACTGCTTTGCCCTTACCCTCGCCCCGTCCCTTATAAGCACTTACACACAAAATGGCTTGCTGTCAACACAGACACACCCATATTAGCAGTTTGAACAGCCACTGTGAAAGAGCAAATGGAAATTGGGGAAATTCTGGAGTCTTTCACATACATATTACAAAGGAAACCATCTATGTGTTAGCTCACAGTCAGGTTGGCGTTGTTTAGTGTCTTCAATTTCATATGAAAATAATAGAAGGAACTTAGATCTCCAAAGCATGCATCATGAACAATGGTTAATTTTTAATTAAAAGAAATTATAAACTTCACAAGTACTGGAATGCAAGTAATGGAAATACAAGCAGATGTTTCAGTACCAGCCAAAATTTATTGTAATCCTTGGTAAGAATGCATTTCAGATTTCTTGTTCAATAGCTAGACAGCTTACAGAGAGCAGAGAGCTCACATTACATCCAAGGGTAGGGGGTTGTAACTAATTTATTTTCATTTCCAAAGTGATTGTTACCATGAAGATAGTTTCAGATGAGAAACCAAAAGACAACAGACTGGTTCTTACCCTGAATTCATCCCTTAACATCTTGGAGTCTCTGTTACTGTGGGTTTAAAATGAGCATGAGGCTATTTGCTTTGTCCACCTCATAGGGTTATTTGGGATCTCTAGATGGAGAATGATCATGAAATGCATTGTAAAACTGCTGATTTGCTATATTAATATGTATATCTATGTACCTTTTAGGATAAAATTTCCCAATTTTATATTTAATTGAAAAATATGAATTATTTGTGAAAGAAATGAATTGAGTATTTTAGTCCATATTTTAAAAATGAGAAAAAAAAAAGCTATGGGGATTTCTAAGACCAAAGATTTTCAACTTCATGTGTAATGATATTGTTCAGAACAGAGAGGATTAGGACCTAGAGACATAATGGTTTCCTACCTATAGTTTTCTTTTCTTTTCTTTTCTTTTGTTTGAGATGGAGTCTCACCCTGTTGCTCAGGCTGCAATACAGTGGTGCAATCTCGGCTCACTGCAACCTCTGCCTCCTGGGTTCAAGCGATTCTCCTACCTCAGCCTCCTGAGTAGCTGGGATTTCAGGCGCGTGCCACCACACCTGGCTAATTTTTTTGTATTTTCAGTAGAGATGGGGTTTCTCCATGTTGGTCAGGCTGGTCTCAAACTCCTGACGTGATGATCCACTCACCTCAGCCTCCCAAAGTGCTGGGATTACAGGCATGAGCCACTGCAATTAGGTCCTACCTGTAGTTTCTCATTCAGCTGTTTCCCTACTATGGATTATTATAAATGCTGCTAACAGGTCATCCTATCATTGCCTTACTGAATCACCTATGTTCCACTTCTCTATGATCTACCGTGACTGCTTTCAAAAATCCTTCAAAATCTAATCCTAATCTGTTCAACCTCACATCTCTTTATTTTCAACTCTACCGTGCCTGCTTTCAAAAATCCTTCAAAATCTAATCCTAATCTATTCAACGTCACATGTCTTTATTTTCAACATGTATTCTCTGTTCTTGCCAGTTATACTTTATCTTAGCCCAAACTCAAGCCATAATGATTTCTACCCCTTAATTTTGAAATGTGCATTTTTTTTAGTTTTTAGATTCAACACACATAGCAAATACTGCTTAACATTAGCAGGATCTTCCAAAATTCTTGTTCATTTCTCTGCTAGACTGAGAGCACCTATTTTCTCAGAATCATTTCTGTCACTACCTAATGAGGTCGTTGTCAATCAGTATCTTTTAAAAACATAGATTTCACATTTAGAGAAAGCTTTGTACGATTAATATTACAAAATGACGAGATGCATTTTGACCCAAATTCATTACACCAGTTTCATTATTCTTTTCTAGTGATATTTTAATCTTCCTGGATAAATAAGGGGTTCTTATTACAAATAACCCTGATGGCAATCATCCTTACTTGCCACATTAATATTTGTTGATAAAGATAATATTTGTAAAGCTAAACAAAGTAAGTCACTATAGGGTAATAGAAAGAATTTGAAATTGCACAAAAGCATGTGTTCAAGTCTTGGTTCTATGTGTAACAAGGTATTTGTATCGCCTAGATGTGTTAATCTAAAATTGGAAGAATATATTTTATTCAGCTTTAGTATATAATATGTGATACATATGTGATGAAATATATGGTAAACCACAAAACACGGTATGGCACCTAGTACATGAGCAACAAGTGATGACAAGTTACTGAAACATCTTGAATGTCAACTTTTAATCTCTGAATTTTCATAACACCTGGGAGTCCTCTCCTTTGTGGAGAAATCAGGCTCCATTTTTAAAATTCTGTAAAAATAATACAGGCTCATAGTTTTAAAACATCTTAAAACACGTAAAGCACAACTGTTTAGTTCCTGACATCTCAGACAATTTAGAGGAAGAGACTATTCTTAATGAACACTTCACGTGGTAACTGCACATCAAATGTGTTCTTAGCAAGCTGCAGTCATGTGCTTAGTTTATCATATTTCGTATTCTTTGCTTTTCTAGCTAAAGCCATCCTCAGTTAATGCTAATATTCAGTTTCTTGAACTTTAATATTTGAGTGACCTAGCACTCAAAATTCACCCTCACTAAGGAATTTACCAAGTCAGCACACCACAGAAATACTCTAGTAACCAAGTGTTACTATGTTACCTATAGCTGGTGTATTAGTTTCTTATTTACTGCTATAACAAATAACCACAAATACAATGGCTTAAAACAACCCAAATGTATTATGTTATAGTTCCATAGGTTTGAAGTTTGGGATAGATCTTACTATAGCAGTGAAGTTTGGCATAGATCTCACTATAGGTGTGAAGTTTGGCATAGATCTCGTTACAATCAAAGTGTTAGCAGAGCTATATTCCTTCTGGAAGCTCTAAGGGAGAATCTATTCTGCATGTTTTTCAGCTTTCATTAGTTAACCACATTCCTTAGATTCTGGCTTCTTTCCTCCATTTTCAAAGCCAGCAACATAGCAACTCTTTGACCCTGCTTCCAACATTACATCTCTTTCTGTTACCCTCTCTTCTTCCTTCTTCCACTTTCAAGAATCTCGTCAGAACATTGAGTCCACCCTGGACAGCCCAGGATAACCTCTCTATTTTTAGGTCAGATGTTTGGCAACCATAATTCCTCTGCGACCTTAATTTTCTTTTGCTGCGTAACCCAACATATTCAGTTTCTGGAGTTTTGGATGTAGACATCTTCTCAGGGCCACTACTCTATTTCACACGTCTGGTCATGGAAGTGTGTTTAGCTCTACCCATAAACAACATATGGGTTAAAGGACATCAGGAGCTGAGGTCACCAGTAATATTAGGAAGACTCCCTTCTGGCCAGGTTCTGCAGCTTTAAGTATAAACTAAACAGTTATCATATTCCTCTCCATATTTGCCACAAAAGGAAAGTTCCCTATCAAAAAGCACTTACCTTACCCTGGCCATGTCCTTTTAAAAATACACCCCCAAAGAATATTTTTTAGGATCTTCATAGTATGGTTTTAAATAAACCCAATAAAATAGTATAGAAAGATTTTCACTGTTGCCGTAAACAATCCAGAAATGGACCTGTAAGTTGTTTCTAATGTTAAGTAGGGCACAAGTGATCATGATTGTATTTTCCATCTTCTTGATAGAGAAGTAGTATTAAAATTATCATCAATTTCCAAAATTATTTGTGTTGAAACCATTCTTAATTTTTGTTTAAAAATCTACCCTACTATATTCGATGGTGCTTGAAAAGATCAAAGAAGAAAAAGAGACGCTTGGTGTCTGGAAAGAAACCACAAAAAGATTAACAGGGTCTTCATAAAATAAAATACCATATTTGAGAAAGACTATTAAAAGCAAGTCATAATGCAGGCATAAATAGCGGGCCTTGGAAGAGTTCTGATATAGTTAACCTACAAGGGCTAAAAGCTCAAGACATTAGGCCATGTTTGATATTGGTTGGATAAAATTGGATTGACATAGAGCAGGAAGTCTCAAAGAGAAAGGAAGATGTTAAGAAGCAATTAATTTCTGTGCTCTGATAAGCAGCCAAGAGCTGGAAAGATAATTTCCCAGGTAAATACATTTTTAGTTAAAAAGTTATTTGATATCTAATTGAAATAATAGCTACTTTGAGTTGAAATGCATTATTCATACCCATCTGTCCATTTAGTAATAGCTACCCAAGAAATGAAAATGATTATTTTAAATAAAAAAAACCAATGGTATTTAGTAATTCTATAATAATCCAACTATACCATTCTACTTCATGTTTCAAATTAACTGACATTGGCCCTATCATCCCCAAGTTTCTAGTTTGAATAATTTGACACTAGTATAGACATTCATAAGAAAAACATGAAGCTTAATCATGTCTCCAGAGATAATGTGCAATAAAGAACACAATTCAGTAAAAATAATAAATACATGCTTGCACATTCCAGGCTGCAAAAAACAGTCACTTCAGTGCTACTTTAAGTCACTAACTTAATTCAAGGTGTATTATTGCAGAAAAGAAGAATAAGAAACAGCCTTTGAAGCCACACATCCAGATGTCATAAGACTCTGAAACATCATTCAGATTAATATAGTCATTCTAGCAAACCTCTAAACCCAGCAAGCTCCCAGAAAGACCTCTCCTCACTCCTTACCCAAGGGCTACCACCATAATGTTGACCCAAGTATTATTTGCCTTTGCTTCTGGATACCTTTGTTTGTCCTATACTGCTATCTTCCCAATGGCTTTTAGTGCCTTCTGTTTGTATCTTAAATTTTTCCTTAATCTTTCTGTGTCTTTCACTCATGCTTTCCAAAAGGAAAAGCATTTGGGTGTTTGGTTGTTGCATCCAGTAAAGATGTTCTCTTTTGAGCAAAGCCCATTTCAAGAGCCTCTACCGTATGCCTTTAGGTCCAATCCACTGGGTCCTGGGAATAGACTCATGAAGCACAAAAATGTAAAAGTGAAAAGTAACTGCTATGGCTTTCTTTCTCTCTAACAGAGGGTTATAAACATGACAGAAACTCAGACAGCCTTATATTTTTTACATATAATGAATATGCTATGAAATTTGGGAAATTGTAATAACTTAGAATTTTGGAATCCCTAGAATGATGACCCTTAACAGTTAATATTCACATCCTAACCAGGTGGAAGCATAACACAATGTGAAGTGGAGTGTGTGATGGAGGGGGGGAATTATTAATTCACTCATCCATTATTGGGCATTTATTAAAATCTGAGTACTATTCTTTGTGCTGAGAATATAGTGATGTACTAGGTACACATTTTCCAATCCCACAGAAAGCTTGCAATCTAATGTAAGAGATGGCCCTTACAACTAAATAAATAATAATAATGTCAGATGTAGTAAGTGCTATAAGTGCTACTTTCATAAGTTGCCATCATCAAACATATCTAAGCCATCTTCATCTGTATCTGTTTTCCCTCCTGCTACCATGGATCAATGACTGATATTCCTACTGGGACCAATTTTACTTGTGCATTGGATTCCAACCTCAACTCAAGGTTACTGCTACTGCAGGTCTCCCTTTACTCTCCTGATTCATCAGTTCTCCCTCTCAGGTTGAGTATCCTCATCGGAATTTAAAGGTGTTGTTACTTTTCCTCATCTTATAGAAACAAATCTCTTAATCCCACATCCCCTTCCAGCTACACCCCAACTTCTATGCTCCAATTCACAATAAAATTCTTCCAAAGTTTGATTTATTCACTGTTTCTAATTCTTCTTTTCTCATTCTATCTTGCTCTTCAGCCAAGCTATTTATCATTTTATGAAACTGTGCTTATGAGGGTCACCAATGACCTCCAACTTGCCATATTATAGAGTTAATTTCAATTTCCTTTTATTTTCCTTATCAGCAATATTTCCCATAATTTATTGCTGTTCCTCTAAAATATTTTCTTCTCTTTGCCTCTGGCACACAAACTTCTTTTGTTTCTTTATACTCTAGACCAACCATTTATCTGGTTAAGATGAAGGATATCTCAGTTATTAGTGAGCCAACTAAATATTTGTTTATATATTTGCATATAGACTTATTTTTTTCCCTGAATCACCATGACTTCAACCCCAAAGAAAAAAAGTACATGTATATATACATAGATGCATCTTTGTTAGCTAACTAGACTTCACAAATGATTGTATAGGGAAAACATAGAAAACTGATAGCAGAGCCAAAACAAATATATTAGAAGTTTCTTTTATATCATTTGGTGTCCCCAAATCTCTATCATCTGTCCAGTCACATGAGCTTCATGTTTTTGTTTCTTTGGATTTATTTGTGTGATTTTTTTTTAACTCTCTTCCTCTCTTTCCTCAGTCCCTTTGTTTACTCTACTTTTTCCCTTGATTTCCTCTAAAACCCTACATTTTCTCTCTTCTCTATTGCACAAATAAATCAAGTCCTCTTGGCCTCTGCCTCCAAAACTTACATCTCCATGCCCCACCAATTTGCCCTTTGTAAAAAAATATGAAATGAATTAGAAATTTATACTCATAGGAGACAGTTTACCAATCATATTTTGCTATTTGAAAACGTTTTCAGTGGCTCACAAGATTAATTAGGCTTTCAGAATGCTGCCTATAACAACAGGATGCACAGTAACAGTACTTTAAAGAAGGTATAAATTTATTTTCTTTTCTTATAAGAAAAACTTCTTATATTAATCCCAGGCTGGTAGGGTATGACACAGTTATAATAAAAAATAATCTCCCAAATCTTATTGCTCTCCTATCCTTTCCTTGGTGCATGGTTCCCATCCCATGTTTCAGCATGGTTACTCAAACTACAGACATCTGTATTTCAATCAGCAGAAAGGAGAAAACACCAAAAGAAAAGCATGACTTCTCCATCCCTCTTTAAGAATGCTTCCAAGAAATTGCACATACAACTTCTACTTAATTCCTTTTGCCAATATTTCTTATTTTGCCACGCAATAAGCTTCAAAGGAACCTGGAAAATTATTCTGGGCAATCATGAGTCCAGTTAAAATCTGAAGTTTTATTATCAAAAAAGAAAAAGAAATAGATATTTAGGGATAATGAACTTACTTCCTGACCGTTCACTGTCCACCCACAATGGTTTATTAATCTTTCTCTTAAAAATGCATGATTTCCTCCACAGGCAGTCTGGGGAGTGAAATTTTCTGCAGCCTCTCTATTGCTATCCAATCTATCTATCTACCCACCTATTCATTCATCTATCAAGTTAGCTAACTATTTATCAATTTTTAAACTGCATCACTGCTTCCTGCTTTCTCTGAGCCAATTCGAAGATTTTTTCAAAAAATTATCAACAGCTGGCAACATTGTTTACAATGAATGTAAGAGCAATATAAACATTAAAAGTGTAATGAGTGTTATAGTTGCTTGACACATGGAATTAATCAACAAAGCTTTGAAACTGTATGGCTTTTGATAAAGCCAAAGCACCGCATATGAATCTGTTGAAGAAATATAAGAATATCTCATCAGTACCAGAACAGTTTCTTGATGAGTGGCATCTATTTACAATATTTCCAATTTTTAGCTGTGTAAAGAAATTGATTGATCTTCATTATTACTTACAATTTCATGTCTCTTTTCGTTTGCATCAAAATGTATTGGAAGAACAGATCATAGCTTCAGAGTATGGAAATTTTTCTTAAAATTAGCAAGCAAGAGCTGAAAACCTTGCTTATATCTAGCTCATTTAAAATAATAGATACATCTTTATAGCTGGATGCCATACATGCTATAATTCTAAACCATAAAACATCCAATAAATGCTAAAGAATGAAGGATATGAGTGATAAAAGTCTGGGTTCAGATGTTGCAAGTATTATCAATGGAAGTGCTAAAGGTACTAAAGCTGATGGCAAGAAATTGAACTGTTTTAAGGATTATATCAGAGAGATACAGAGAATGGGGACAGGATGTCCTACATGGTAAGTGAAAAAGTCAGAATATTCGAAGTTGTGCCAGTCTGCACTCATGGGAAGAAGAGTAGAAAAGCTTTTTCAAGGTTTCAAAGATTTATTTACCCAGGTACTTTATAAGGCAGGATTTTAACTAGCATACCTTTTCAGAAACTTTTATAATGAACTGAAGACTAAGAATTAGTTTTAAAACATAATTCAGAAATACAACAAACACAAATCCCAAAGAAATGTTAAGAAAGAGAAACCTATTTCTGCTGACTTTTTAAATTATCATAAACACTTTGTGAATTTATTTATAAAAATTATATAGATATCTGTTATTTGTATAAATATATAATCTGTTATTTATATATATAAAATTGACATCTGTTATTTATATGAATATATAACATTTATATAGAGAAATAGATAACTGCTATTTATATAAGTAGCTTTAAACTCTTAAAGTTTAATTTTTTTCCAATGGAATGCAATTATCAATCTTTTCTTGCTAATTAATTAATAATATAGCATTCATTTTGTAGTCTCTAACACCATCAAAGTAACTACTTGAATTGTCTTTATTAAACAGCAGAGTTATCAATTCATAGTCTTCCTGTTCGCCCTTCCATTGATGATGAATGACACTACTCATATTAGCAAATAATTTGTCTTAAAACTTTGCATACAAGAAAAGTTGCTTTTGTAACTGATGTATAAGAATCATTCTCTCCTCATTCTGCTGCAATTCTTCATCTAGTATTCCAGGGTAAGAGCTTCCACTGATTGAACTAAATGGGGAGATAATTTCTACCATCTTTTCCAATTCACTCCTTCATAAAGAAAGAGAGCCTTTGTAATTGGAAAAGAATTGAGCATATAGAGTTTTGCCATTCATTTTTTTCTTTTGGACCTGCTAGCCTGCATACAGGCCACATTTGGCTCAATTCCTGATGCAATGTGATAAGTACAATGATATCATGACTCAAAACTTTCTTCTAGAAATAGGTCTGGGGGAATCCATTTTTCTCTTTCTCTCTACTATCTGACCTACATAGGTGTAAGACAGCTGCCTTTAGTACCCCCAAGATAGAGTATTGGTGTCACTAAGAAGCCTGAAATGTCTCTATAACTAAACTGCATTGGATATGCCATTATTATCAGTACTGTTTTCTTTAGTGGACAAACTTTTTCTTTTTCTCCCCTTTCCTTGCTAATTTGTGAAAAAGCAATCCAGTAATGGTAAAAAAAAAATTTTTTAATTTATTCCCCAAATTATAGGACATGAAAGTGTAATTGTGACAGAGATAGAGCAGCTAGGCAAGAAAAAGAAATAAAAGACATTCAAATGAAAAAGAAGTAAAATTGTCCATTTGCTGATGATATGATTTTATATATGGGTAACCCTAAAGGTTCCATAAGACACTATTAGAATGAATAAACAATTCAGTACAGTTGCATGATACAAAATCAACCTACAAAACTTAGTTGTATTTCTGTACACTAACAATCTAAAAACCACAAATCTTTTATGCAAAAAAGATACAAATGGAAAGATATTCTATGTTCACAGATAGACACATTTAATATTATGAAAATGTTCATACTACCCAAAGAGATTTCCAGATTCAATGCAACCACAATCAAATTCCAATGGCATTTTTTACAGAAAGTTTTTTTTTTTAATATTCTGCAATTCATATGGAAACACAAAAGACTAGGAATAGTCAAATTAGGAAGAAGAACAAAGCAGGAAGCCTCACATTTCCTAGATTCAAAACATATTACAAAGCTACAATAATCAAAACAGTATGATGCTGTCACAAAGACAGCTATATAGACCAATGGAACACAATAAGGAGCCCTAAAATAAACCCACACATATAATGTCAACTGATCTCCAACAAGACTCCCAAGAATACACATTGGAAAAAGGATAGTCTCTTTAACAAATGGTATTGGAAAACTGGCTAGCCACATAAAAAAGAATGAAATTCAGTTCTTATTTTACACCGTACACAAATATCAACTCAAAATGAGTTAAAGACTTAAACATAAGATCTGAGCCTGTGCAACTACTAAAAAATGATGAAAACATTCATGACATTGGTCTTGGTAATGGTTTCATGGATTTGACACCAAAAGTACAGTCAATAAAACCAAAAATAAACAAATGGGACTTCATCAAACTAAAAACCTCTACACAGTAAAGAAAATAATTAACAGAATGAATAGGCAACTTAGGAAATGGAAGAAAATATTTGCAAACAGTATATGTGATAAGGGGTTAATCTATAAAATATATAAGGAATTTATACAACCCAATAGCAAAATCACTAATAACCTGATTTTAAAAGATATATTTTTAAATGCTTAGCATCAATAGTCATCAGGGAAATGCAAATTAAAACCACAAGGAGCTATCACCTCACACCTGCTAGGATGCCTATTTAAGAAGTCACATGGTAACAAGTACTGGCAAGAATGTGGAGAAATTGGAATACTTGCACCACTGTTAGTAGGACTGCAAATTGTGCAGCCACTATGGAATACAGTATAAAGATTTCCACCAAAAAATTAAAAATAGAACTATCATATGATCCAGCAATTCCACTTCTGGCTATTTATCCAAAAAAATAAAAATCAGGATCCTGAAGAGATATTAGCACTCCCCGGTTTATTACAACACTACTTATAGTAGCCAAGTTATAAAAACAACCTAAATCTCCACTGACAGATGAATGGATAAAGAAAATGTGGTAGGATATACACACAGTGGAATATTATATAGCCTTAAAAAGGAAGGAAAATCTGTAATATGTGGCAATATAGATGAATTATGCTTATTGAAATAAGCCAGTCACAGAAGGAACACTTCATGATTCCACCTGCACATAGTACCTAAAATAGTCAAATTTATAATATGAAAGTATGGAATGATGGTTGCCAGGGATGGGGGAAGGCAGAAATGGAGAATTAGTGATATGGTTTGGCCCTCTGTCCCCACCCAACTCTCATCTGGAATTGTGCTCCCATAATTTCCACACGTTGTGGGAGGGACCCGATGAGAGATAATTTGAATCATGGGGGTGGTTTCCCCTATGCTGCTCTTGTGGTAGTGAATAAGTCTCACAAGATCTGATGGTTTTATCAAGGGTTTCCACTTTTGCATCTTCCTCATTTTCTCTTGCCACAGCCATGTAAGAAGTGCCTTTCGCCTCCCACCATGATTCTGAGACTTCCCCAGTCATGTGGAACTGTAAGTCCAATTAAACCTCTTTTTCTTCACAGTCTCAGGTATGTCTTTAACAGCAGCATGAAAATGGACAAATACAGTTACTAATCAGCAGACAGAAAGCTTCAGTTAAGCAAAATAAATAAACTCCAGGGAGCTGCTCGTCACCATTGTACCTATAGTTAACAATAATGTACACTTAAAATTTTTTTAAGGTACGTCTCATTTTAAGTGTTCTTACCACAATAAAATAAAATTTTTAAAAATAAATTTAAATTACTGTGTAAAAAATAGTGAACATCACTACAAGATAGACACAGAGATAGATAAAATCTTTCCTATTGGGGATAATATAAGTTACACGAAGGTGTTACATTATGTTACATAAGATGTTTCAATTACTTTTATATTTGTCATCCTTGGTGTTAGAAACTTTACTGATATAAGTGTATATATGAACACTGAGCTAAAAAGGGGTTGACTGTGTTATAAAGTGGAGCACATCCATTTACATTCTCTCATGTTTTCCTTTGCATGATCAGGGCTGATTCTAATCTTCCCTTACAAATGAAATTCTAGATGTGCTTTGGTTTTGCCAATGAGATTTACTCACACAATATTGGGAAAGTAAAAATAAGATGGAGACAATCTTACTGTGGCTGCCACAGGTAAAAACCATGTTATGATAGCACAAGTGTGTGACTGCATGTGAGGCGGTCATGTCAGCAACAGTAGCAGAAGCACCAATCATAGCTTCCTCACCTCTAGATTGTAACTACAGTTGTGATCTGTAAACCAAGGGTCCTTGGTTGTTCTTGTCCAGACTTACATTTCTTCTACTTTTTCAACAATTTTGTAGGGATCATTATTCATTCTATTCTACTTCTTTCTGCTTAAAACACCTAATGCGCTTTCTATTTCCTACATGTAACATTGCTGGACATGCCAGGACACCAGCTATTTGACACTGAGGAAATCTTCACTGTAAAATTGTGACTATGATATATTACAAGTTTTTGTGAGAATTAGACAGAATGTGTATAAAGTACTGACCGCTTCTAATAAATATCCAATAAATAATTGCTACTTTCACTAACACTTATTAACTGCTTGAATATAAAGTATGTGATCATTAGCTTTATTATATTGCCAGATCCAGGAGAATATTACAGATAACCATGTTTTTAGTATTATGGTGTATTTTGCAAATTTCAATTAAACAATTTTGTGGTTCCCTGGAATATATTAAGAAGATATTTTCTTTGAGGTTTGTGTAATAATTTCCTGTCCCTCTACATATTATGCAATCCTTCCAATTGAAAATCAGGTTACAGAGATATAATTTTTTCTGTTTTCAGAAGGATTACTGTTCAACTATCCTTTGTTCACAAGAAGGTTCTGATTGAGATAAAAAGAAGATGAAAGCCTATTATGCTATTCATATATCTGGAAATTTTCCCTCTAATAGTTTAGTTTATACAATATAGATTTGTCACATTAAATGAAAATGTCAGTGAATTTATGCCTTGATTGTGTGTGTGTGTGTGTGTGTGTGTGTGTGTGTGTGTGTTGGATTCCCATAAAAAGAGAAATACATTCCCCTGCACTGTATTAAAATATGACATTGAAAAATACAGCTTCTTCATCTTTAAAATAATATCTTTAGAGAAATGGAATATCCACATCCCTCTGTAATAAAGTAAAAAACAAAGAAATCTCCCTGCATTCTGTTGTGACCTTTGACAAGTGTCATAGCTAACTGGTCTTAGCAGCGGCAGGATTTATTTCTCTCAGAGGTTTGTGTTCTGCCAGGTGGAAATAATCACTAAAAATAAATGTCTCAGGCTTTTTTTTTTTTTTTTTTTTAGTGTTTGCTTTTTTTAATTGTGCTTACTTTCACTCTGAGCTGTTGATTTGTTAGCTATCTCACCAGTCTGAGTAAAAGGATGAAGGAATATTTTGAGTGAGGTGAGCTGTGACTAGATCTAGATCTTGCTGGTTTACAAATCCATGTCAGCTTTGTAATCAATCTACCAGAGGCTTCAAGTATCTACTGGTAAATGCATTTATAATCCTCATTTCAGGGTGTTTTCTTCCTTTGCTTTTACTCTCTCCAAACCACTGATTCTTGAATTTCTGCAAATATTTGATCAAACTGATAAGGCTGATTCATTTGAGGATCAATAAAAATCTGTGTGCAGCTGTTTAGTTGGAACACATCACACTACTGATGAAACCTGGTGAGGTCTATATGTCATGATCTGCAGATGTAGCTACAACTTAATTCATCCCAGTATTTACAAAACCTAGTATAGGAAGTCCCTGAAATTTCTGTCATAGACGTTATTATTTTTAAGATCTAACAAAAATTCAAATGTAATAGCATTGTTTACCAACAATGAAATCTTGGGTTTTTTGAACATTTATAGTTTCCATAGTCTCTTCATAAATACCAAAACAGTGAACAGAATCCTATCTCTCATGAAATTGCCCTTCAAAAGTGAGGGAGAAATGAAGACATTCCCAGAGGAAGTTCATTACCACTAGACTTGCCCTGCAATCAGTGGTAAAGCGAGTCCTCCAGTTTCAAATAAAAGGACATGATTGGGATTTGTGATTTGAGGAAAAGGAGAGAGGCCCTTCCTGTTCTAAAATATTTAGCTCATCTTCTGGCTTGCTCTACCAACTGAGACCTTTTGTGTGTGTGTGTGTGTGTGTGTGTGTGTGTGTGTGTGTGTGTTGAGAAGGAAAGACAAATGAAAGGAATGGAATGGCAGAGGACGGGAGAGGAAAAGAAGGGAGAGAAGAGATAGTATTGCAGCATTGCACTTAGTGGAAATGATTTAGAATCATATAATTATTTTAAGGACAAAAAAGGGAAGATATTAATCTGAACACTGAAAGAAAAATATTGTAAAAAATGAACTTCTTTGTCTCCCTCCTTCTATAACTTTTATTTTTATTAAGAATCTCTCTGGGCTGGGTGCAGTGGCTCAAGCCTGTAATACCAGCACTTTGGGAGGCCGAGGCGGGCAGATCACGAGGTCAGGAGATCGAGACCATCTTGGCTAAATGGTGAAACCCCGTCTCTACAAAAAATACAAAAAATTAGCCGGGCGTGGTGGCGGGTGCCTGTAGTCCCAGC
>NW_012118443.1:385014-388595 GCF_000951035.1 Colobus angolensis palliatus
AAAAAAAAGAATCTCTCCATATTTTAGTAATTTATTTTAGATGCACTAGACGAGTGATTGTGTGGGAAACATTAATAAAATGAGTCAAATTGGAAAAAAAAAGAAATGAATGGACACTAGACAGGAACTTGAAGCCCTATGATGACATGAAGATCTTGGTAAAGGTAAATGCATAGGCAATCATCAAAGCTAACATTATTTCAACTTTTGTTTGCAACTTCACTTTTGTTTTTCTACATAATTTATGAGATTGGTGTATTAAAAACCAACTACTAGTCTATATTTTTGGATACACAATATATAATGATGTAATTCTGTGATATCAATAGTTGAAAGGGAATGGGGCCAGAGATATATAGGAACATAATTTTTATAGGATTTTGAAGTTAAGCTGGTAAAAATTTAAATTACAGTGCACTAACTTTAGGATTTTAAATATAATACCCATGATAAATACACAAAAAGTAACTATATAATACACACAAGAGAGAATTAGAAGGCAATTATAATGTTTAATACAAAAAAATTAACTAAACACAAAAGAAGACAATAATACAGGAAATGAACGACAGAAGATACAAAGCATACAGAAAATGAGTAGCAAATATACAGAAACAAGTTCTTTTTTATCAGTAATTATTCTAAACGAATTGGATTACATTATCCTATCAAAAGACAGAGATTGGCAGAATGGGTAAAAAACAAGATAACTCAACTATATGCTGTCTATAAAAGATTCATGACAGATCCAAAGATACACACAGGTTGAAAGTAAAAAGATATAAAAAGATATTTCATGCAAATAGTAATTAAAAGAGAGTAGAGATGGCCATACTATCAGACAAAATATATTTTAAATAAAAAAACTTATAGGAGACAAAGAAAATATTGTATACTAATAAAAGCTTTGTATAGCAAGAAAATATAATTATTATAAACATTCACATGCCTAATAACAAGTCACCAAAATATAGAAAGCAAAACTGAGCAGAATTTAAAGGAGAAAGAAATAGTTCTACAATAATAGTTGGAGGTTTTAATGCCCTACTCTTAATAATAGATCAACCAGAGAAAAGATAGGCAAAAAAAAAAAATAGAGAATTTAACAGAATAAAACTAGTTATCTCTAAGAGACACATAGAGAACCTTCTAAACAAAAACAAAAAAATGCAAGTGTACGTGGGACATTCTTCAGGACAGACCATATGTTAGGCTACAAATTAAATACCAATAGATTTAAAAAGAGATATAATAAAAAGTGTCTTCTACCACAGCAGAATGAAGTTAGAAATCAGTAACAGATGAAAAACTAGAAAATTCACAAAATTTGTAAAAATTAAACAACACACTCTTAATCTATAGATCAAAAGAAATCACAAGGCAAATTAGAAAATATATGGAGATGAATGAAAATAAAACACAACATACCAAAACTTATGGAACATAGTGAAAGCAGTACTGAAGGGGAAATTTATAGCTATAAAAGCTAATATTTAAAACGAAAATCTCAAATCAATAGCCTAGATTTAAAGCTTTAGGAATGATTAAAAAAAACCTAACTAAATGTAAAGCTAGAAGTTAAGCAATTGTAAAGATTGAGTAAAGATAAATAAAATAGAGAATAGAAAAATGATAGAGAAAAATCAATAAAACCAAAAGTTGGTTCTTCAAAGACATTAATAAAATTGACAAACCTACTGCTAGATTGACTAAGAAAAAGAGAGAAAACTCAAATAAGGAATGAATGTGGATACAAGACTATGAATTCTACAGAAATATAAAGAATTATGGGAGATTACTTTGTATATGAACAAATCGGATAACTTTGATGAAATGAACACATTCCTGGAAACATAAAGCCTACAAAAACTGGATAAAAAAGAAAAGGAAAATCTGAATAGACCTATAACTAGTAAGGAGATTTAATCAGTAATCAAAAACTCCTAAAAAAGAAAAAGCTCTAGACCAAATAGCTTAACTGGTAAATTCTACTGTGTTTGTTTATTTAGTGCTGTTATAACATAATACACACACTGGGGCCTGTCGTGGGGTGGGGGGAGGGGGGAGGGATAGCATTAGGAGATATACCTAATGTAAATGACAAGTTAATCGGTGCAGCACACCAACATGGCACATGTATACATATGTAACAAACCTGCACGTTGCGCACATGTACCCTAGAACTTCAAGAACTGAGTCACTTGCAAAGAACAGAAATTTATCTCCTGACAGTTCTGCAGGCTGAGAGGTCCAAGGTCAAGATGCTGGCATCTTGTGAGGGACTTTTTGCTGCATCACAGCCTGGCAGAAAACATCACATGGGCAAGGAGAAAAGGGGACTGAATTCCCCCTTTTATAACAAACCCACTCCCTCGATAAAAGCGTTATTCCTTCATGAAGGTGGTGCTGTCATGACTTAAACAGCTCTTAAAGGTCTCACTACCCAATACACTGCACTGGGGATCAAGTTTCCAACACCTGAACTTTGGGGGACACATTCAAACCATAGCATCTACCAAACATTTTAAGAACTGACATCTATCCTTCTCAAATTTTTCCAAAATTAGAAATAGAGGGAACACATTCTAACTCATTCTATGAGGCCAATATTGCCCTGATACCAAGGCCAGAAAAAGACACTACAAGTAAAAAAACACCTTCAAACCAATATCCTTGATGCACACGAATACAAAACTCCAAGTGAGGTTTATTTCTAGAATGCAAAGATGGTTCATTATACAAAAATTAATTAGTCCTGACTTTCCTATAGGGCACGTATTCCAAGACCCCCAGTGGATCCCTGAAAGTGCAGAGAGCAATAAAACCTATATATACACACACACACACACACACACACACAAAAAAAAATGATTTTTTCTGTATATACATACCCATGATATAAATTAAACACAGTAAGAGATTAACAACAATAACAAATAATAAAACATAACAATTATAACAATATGCCACATTAACAGAATAAACCACATGGTATAAACCACAGTAGCAGAAAAGATAAGAATATTTATGGAAAAGCCACAGTGAACATTATACTCAGCGTCCAAAATCTTTTCCTGTAAGATGAAGAATAAGGCAAGGATGCCTACTCTCACCACTTCTATTGTTCAACATGGTACTGGAAATCCTAGCCAGAGCAATTCAGCAAGAAACAAGAAGTAAAAGACATCAAAATTTGAAAGGAAACAATAAAATTATCATTGTACTTAGATGATATGATCTTACATGTAGAGTTCCCCAATGATTACACAAGAAAACAGTTAGAAATAAGAAACAGGCCAGGCATAGTGGCTCACACCTGTAATCTCAGCACTTTGGGAGGCCAAGGCAGCTGGATCACCTGAGGTCAAGAGTTTAAGACCACCCTGGCCAACATAGCAAACCCCGTCTCTACTAAAAAAAATACAAAAATTATCTCGGTGTGATGGCAGATGCCTGTAATCCCAGCTACTCAGGAAGCTAAGGCAGGGGAATTGCTTGAACCTGGGAGGTGGAGGTTGCAGTGAGCCGAGTTTGTGCCACTGCGCTCCAGCCTGAGTGACAGAGAGAGACTCTTTCTCAAG
>NW_012118443.1:388970-414969 GCF_000951035.1 Colobus angolensis palliatus
GGGGAGGAAGGGAAGGGAGGGGAGGGGAAGGGAAGGGAAGGGGGAAGGAGAAAAGAAATAATAAAAAAATACAGCAAATTCATCAAATACAAAATCCACATGCAAAAATAGCTGAATGTCTATGCACTAATAATAGTTGGAGGCTATAATACCATACTCTCAATAATAGATAGATCAACCAGACAGAAGATAAGTTAAAAAAAAATAGAGAACACAATAAAATGAGTGTCTTTAACAGACATATACAGAACTAATAAGCTATCCAAAAAAAATTAAGAAAACAATTCCATCTACAAAAGAATAAAATACTTAGGGGTTAACCCAACACAAAAGGTAAAATACTTGTACACTAGTCCTGACTTTTCTACAGGGCACATATTCCAAGACCCCCAGTGGATCCCTGAAAGTGCAGATAGCAATAAAACCTATACACACACACATACACACTATGATTTTTTCTGTAAGTACATGCCCACGATACAAATTAAACACAGTAAGAGATTAACAATAACAAATAATAAAATACAACAATTATAACAATATGCCAGGATCACTTCTCTTGCACCTTGGGATCAGTATTAAGTAAAATAAGGATTACTTTAGCACAATCATTGCAATAGTGCAGCAGTCAGTCGATAACTGAGTAAGCTACTAAGTGACTCATGGGCAGGTAGTGTATACAATGTGGATGCACTTGACAAGGGGATAATTCATATCACAGGCAGGACAGAGAAGGATGGCACAAGATGTCATCATGCTACTCAGAATGGCCTGTAATTTAAAACTTATGAATTGTTTATTTCTGAAATTTTTCATTTAATATTTTTGAACCTTGGTGACCTTGGGTAACTGAAATGGCAGAATGCTAAACCACTGATAATGTGGGGACTACGGTATACCGAAAACTACAAAACGCTGCTGAAAGGAATGAAAGAAGATAAATAAATTGATAAATGGAATAACATCCTATGTTTATGTATTATAAAACAATATTCTTAAGATGAAAATACTATCCAAAGCAATCTACAAACTCAATGCAATCCATATCAAAATGCCAATTCTTCTGTGCATGTGGTAGAGAGGGACAGCAGATGCAGTGTCCAGAGACTACTTTTCTGATTTCCCAGTCCACAGCAGCAGTGATACTGGGATGCTCCAGCCTTCTAGAGACCAGATCCTTCAGGCAGCTATTATAAACAGATCCAGGGTTTACAGAAAAATATATTCCTGGGTTCTCTATTCTGTTCCATTGGTCTATGTGTCTGTTTTTGTACAAGTACCATACTGTTTTGGTTACTGTATCCCTGTAGTATAATTTGAAGTCAGGTAACATGATTCCTTCAGCTTTGTTCTTTTTGCTTAGGATTGCCTTGGCTATTTGGGCTCTTTTATTGGTTCCATATGAATTTTAAAATAGTTTCTTTTTCTAGTTCTGTGAATCATGTTGGTTATAGTTTAATAGAAATAGCATTGATTCTATAAATTGCTTTGGGCAGTATCAGCATTTTAATAATATTTATTCTTCCTATCCATGAGAATGGAATGGTTTTTCCATGTTTGTGTCATATCTGGTTTCTTTGAGCAGTGTTTTGTAGTTCTCTTTGTAGAGAGCTTTCAGCTCACTGTTTAGACAAGAATGAAGCTGCACACCTACAACTATCTGATCTTTGACAAATCTGACAAAAACAAGCAATGGGGAAATTATTCCTATTCAATAAATGCTGCTGGGATACTGGTTAGCCATATGTAAAAGATTGAAACTGGGCCCCTTCCTTAGCCCATATACAAAAATTAACTCAAGATGGATTAAAGACTTAAAAACCCAAAACTATAAAATCCCTGGAACACAACCTAGGCAATACTATTCAGGACATAGTCTTCATAATGAAGACACCAAAAGCAATTGCAATGAAAGCAAAAATTGACAAATGGAATCTAATTAAACTGAAGAGCTTCTGCACAGTAAAGGAAGCTATCAACAGAGTGCACAGACAACCTACAGAAGGGGAGAAAAGTTTTACAAACTATGCGTCTGACAAAAAGTCTGATATCCAACATCTATAAAGAACTTAAACAAATGTACAAGAAAAAAAAATATTAAAGGTGACAAACAACACGAACAGACACTTTTCCAAAGAAGACATGCATGCAGCCAACAATCGTGTGACAAATAGCTCAACATCAATGATAATTAGAGAAATGCAAATCAAAACCTCAATAAGATACCAACTCACACCAGTCAGAATGGCTATTACTAAAAAGTAAAAAAATAACAGATGCTGACAAGGTTGTGGAGAAAAAGGAATGCTTACATACTGTTGGTGAAAGTGTGAATTAGTTCAACCATTATGGAAAAATGTGTGGCGATTCCTCAAAGATCTAAAGATGGAACTACCATTCGACCCAGCAATCTCATTACTGGTTTTATACCTGAAAACATAAATTGTTCTGACATAAATGCACATGGATGTGTATGTTCATTGCAGCATTATTTACAATAGCAAAGACATGGAATCAACCTAAATGCTCATCAATGATAGATTGGATAAAGAAAATGTAGTACATATACACCATGGAATGCCATGTAGCCATATAAAAGAACAAGATCATGTCTTTTGCAGGAACACGCAGGAAGCTGGAGGCGATTACCCTTAGCAAGGAAATAAAGGAACAGAAAAACAAATACCACATGTTCTTTCTTATAAGTGGGAGCTAAATGATGAGAAGGTATGGCCACTCAAAGGGAAACAACACACACTGGGGCTCACCAGAGGGTGGAGGGTTGACGGTGGGAGGAGGGAGAGAATCAGAAAAAATAATAAATGACTACTAGGGTTAATACCTGATGACAAAGTAATCTGTACAACAAACCCCCATGACACAAGTTTACCTGTATAACAAATCTGCACATATACCCCTGAACTTAAAATAAAAGTTAAATTTAAAAAAGAAAAATACAGGGCTGGGTACAGTGGCTCACACCTGTAATCCCAGCACTTTGGGAGGCTGAGGCGGGTGGACCACGAGGTCAGGAGTTCGAGACCAGCCTGTCCAAGATGGTGAAACCCCGTCTCTACTAAAACTATAAAAATTAGCCGGGCATGGTGGCGCAGGCCTGTAATCCCACCTACTCGGGAGGCTGAGGCAGGAGAATCGCTTGAACCCAGGAGGCAGAGGTTGCAGTGAGCCAAAATCACACCACTGCACCCCAGCCTGGGCAACAAAAACGAAATTCCACCTTAAAAAAAAAGAAAAAGAAAAATACAGTCCTAATGAATGGGAAAATGAGGAGTCATAGCAAAAAAATAAAAAGTATAAAGGAGAGCCAGATAAAAATTCTAAATCTAAAAATAAGTGAAGCAAAATTAATTGAACAACTTAACAACAAAATGGAGAAAGTAAAAGAAAGAATTAGTGAAGTTCAATGATACAGAATTGAAAATATTAAATCTGGAGAACTGTAAGAATAAAGATTGAAGAAAAATTAAGTGAACATCAGTGACCTATGTGATAGTATAAGACAGTTTAAGACATATGTAATTGGAGCTACAGTTGTAAAGGAGAAACAGAAACTAGCAGAAAATTTACTTGTAAAATTTTATCTTTCTCTTTGATATTCTTTAGTTTTAGTGAGATGCATACATATGAATGACTCTGTTTTCACTCATCAGGCATTTCACTCATCAGGCATTTCATTCATCAGGCAATCTGAAAACTAATAATGTTACTTACTATTAGAAAATTATCAACTATTATCTTCTCTTGACTATGATCTTTCCAACCTTTTTTCTTACTAATTCTGGAATTCCTGTTACTATATGTTAGACCTTTATTTACTTTCTTTCGTGTCTGTATTTTCATCTCTTTGTTTCACTATATACATCACTACATTGATTTTTCTATATACTATCCATTGTTAGTTGAATTTACTGTTCTGTGTAATTTGTCCTTTGTGTTCATAATTTTAATAATTATATTTTTTATTCTTAGATATTTGATTTGTCTCTGTTTCACATTTAGTCTTTTACAATTCCCATACCTCTCTCAGTATGGATTTTATCCTTCTTGTACCTCTTTAAACATTAAGCAATTAACATTGTTAAACAATGTTAAACATTGACATTCCATAGTCATGTTTGTATTGTTCTTTTATTCCCAGCTATTCATACATTATATTTCACATTTGTTGAGTTGGGTAATTAATTTTCATGTAGAGTTTAAATTTTTTTATTATATCTCATCTTCAGTGAGGGCAGATTTGTTTGTGGGAGACTTAGTTATTGTAGGCCAATGTTAAATTATTAACTTTTCATTTCCTACCACATGGGTGGTAAACATTCAAACCTCACAGCCTGTGATTTGGGATTAGAGTTTTCATTTCTTCAAGGTTTTATTTTTTACCTTTTATGGTTCTGAGCAATTGACATGATTCCTGATGTTCCCCTGGACCTGTGGATTTTCTAGTCCAATTTTCATAGACATTATAGCCAATAGTGACATCTATTTTCTTTTCTTTGAAGAGGGTTCCATTCCAGCTAAATATCTTGTGTGAAGCCAAAAGCACAGCTTTTGTTCCAATATGAGTAACAATATCCTGATGTCTCAACTTTATCTCAGCTCTCATACCTCCAAGTGACTTCAGTAACAGCTAAAAGTTCTGTTTTATGTTTCCCTTTCATTGGCAGCAATGAACAAATATCTAGTCCCTTTTGTTTTCTTTTGGTGAGTTTGGCTGTATATTTTTCTAATGTGTTTTTCCTGAGAATTCAGTAATTTTCCTGTAGAAGTGCAGTGTTTTCAGAAGGAGTTTTTGTGGCAGTAAGGAACAGAACCATGTTTACGGAGGTTGATGTATTTAACCTCCTTTTCAAATTTAATAATTAAGATAGACATATTCCTATGTCATTGATCTTTCATTGCTTTATTTTATTTTATTTTATTTTATTTTATTTTGAGACAGAGCCTCGCTCTGTCACCCAGGCTGGAGTGCAGTGGTGCGATCTCAGCTCACTGCAAGCTCCGCCTCCCAGGTTCACACCATTCTATGTCATTGATCTTTCATTGCTTTATTTTATTTTATTTTATTTTATTTTATTTTGAGACAGAGCCTCGCTCTGTCACCCAGGCTGGAGTGCAGTGGTGCGATCTCAGCTCACTGCAAGCTCCGCCTCCCAGGTTCACACCATTCTCCTGCCTCAGCCTCCTGAGTAGCTGGGACAACAGGCACCCGCCACCACGCCCAGCTAATTTTTTTGTATTTTTATGAGAGATGGGGTTTCACCATGTTAGCCAGGATGGTCTCCATCTCCTGACCTTGTGATCTGCCCGTCTCGGCCTCCCAAAGTGCTGGCAGTACAGGCGTGAGCTACAGCGCCCGGCCCATTGCTTCATTTTTATTGACTGAAGACTAACTATATTTGTATGTCCTAAATGTCTTAAATTAACCAACTAAATCTCTGTTTTGGGACATTTTGGTCATTTCCATTTTTCCTCTCTCATAGACCTTTTCTCATAATGAATATTGTATTATTTAGTTACTTTTTTTAAGTATCCAGGAGAAAACAGTCAAGGGATACACACACACACACACACACACACAATATTAAAATATTAAAAGTAATGGCAAAGCCTGCAATTACTTTTGTTCCAACCTAATAATAACAAAGCCAAATAGAGCAGAAGGTTCCAGATAGTAACAATAGTCAAGGAAAGAGTTAATAAATAGGAAAGTACCAAAATTTTCATTTCCTATAGCAATGCTTTAGCTATCAAAAAGCCTTATTTGGGGCCAAGCATGGTGGCTCACACCTGTAATCCCAGCACTTTGGGAGGTCAAGGCAGGCAGATACCTGAGGCTGTGAGTTCGAGACCAGCCTGGCCAACATGATAAAACCGTATCTACTAAAAACACAAAAATAAGCTGTATGTGGTGGCACATGCCTGTAATCCCAGGTACTTGGGAGGCTGAGGCACGAGAGTCACTTGAACATGGAAGGTGAAAGTTGCAGTTAGCTGAGATGGCACCACTGCACTCCAGCCTAGGTGACAGCAAGACTCTGTCTTAAAAAAAGAAAAGAAGCTTTGTTTTTTGGAAATAGGGGTTTTTTTTGTGTTTTTTGAAGCAATGAATGGCCCATAAAATGAAAGAATCTTGTAATAAACCAGAACTAAATTTCTTTGATGGCACTGTATTGCAGAATGAGACTGGTCATGCTCTCAGAAAAAACATTAATGTCATTGGAGCAGATATCACTTTCTCTATTTCATGCTGACTGCTTTCTATTTTGAGAGGTCTAGTGGATGGTAACATATAGAATCCTGAGGAGCATCACTTTATCAGTCTTTGAAAAGAATTAGTAATTGTGATCAGGGCACTTCAACTGAAACTACTGTGAACTTGTTGAAACTAATCTTCCAAAGTGTTTCCAATACTATGAACATTAAAGTTGCTCATCAAAGCTAAGGCAATCTAGCACTCTTTAAAGCTACCAGAGTCCTCTTCCATCTCAGAAAAATTCTATTTCCAATTTAATTCCATTAAGTTGAGTGGACACAGAGACATAGCTAAAATATTCCAGAAAAAGCAAAATAAACTATTAAAAAGTAAAATAAAACACACAACATCAAACTAATTGTATGGAAAAAAGCAACACAGAAAACTTGAGGATACCATACATACAATTGCTGAAAGAGACAAAAAAGGTTAAGTTTGATTTCTGGCATGGTTTGAATATTTATTTCCTCCAAACCTAATGTTAAAATGGTATTCTCAATGTTGGAGGTGGGACCTGGTGGGAGGTGACTGAATCATGAAGGTGGATTCCTCATGAATGGCTTAGCGACAGCCCCTTAGTGATAAGTAAGTTCTCACTCAGTTCACACCTGATCTGATTATTTAAAAGAGTCGGAGATTTCCCCACTGTCTCTCTTGCTCCTACTCTCACCATGTGACATGCTGGCTCCCAAAGCTGCCACCTGATTCTAAGCTTCCCAAGGCCCCCACCTGAAGCAGACACCAGCACCATGCTTCCTGTAAAACCTGCAGAACTGTGAGCCAATTAAACCTCTTTTCTTATAAATCACTCAGATTCAGGTATTTACAGTGATGCAAAAATGGACCAATACAATTCCTAAATCTAATTCTCCTGGAAGAGGTCAATGACATTCATTGGAAAACATTTTCATCATTGTTACAATCAAGGTTTTCTTCAAAAACAGACAACAGAACTAAGGACTTAATAGCATTTTCTTTCTCACTGTAGTCTATGGAGAGCAGATCTTCTAATACATTTTAAGTAGAAAATAATGTACTTATTTTCCACTTGAAAGTCTTATTTTTACTCACATAGATAAGAGAAAGCTAAATTGCCTTCAACTCTCAATTGGTTACCTGATTGAATTGGCTTTCACTCCCACAAAATATTCTTCCTGCTCACTTCCAAGTTCACTTAAGTCCCTATAGTGTCACATGAAATACAGCACTGCTTAATCCGTGGTACGAATACAATCGAATCAAACGGAACTGACTGTTATAATGTTTGATTAGACAATAAAGCTCAGATATGCTAAGTGACTTGCTTAAGTGACAGCCGGAACTGTCAGGCTGTTCTCCCAGGTTATTCAGGAAAGTTCTCATGCAGGATATAAATTCTGACCCATGTTTGACCTACAATAAGATATAATTTTAAAGGGAGAGCAGATCATTGTAAAAAGAAGAAATAAACTTTCATATCTCTTCAAAATTCAGAATTGTTTTAAAGCACGATAAGCAGTGCAAATAAGTACGTTTGCCTGAACAGAAAAAACAGCAAGAGAGACACCAAAAATCTTCTCACCTGTTGATATGGTTTGGCTCTGTGTCCCTCCCCAGAATCTCACCTTGAACTGTAACCCCCATAATTCTCACTTGTCAAGGGCAGGACCAGGTGGAGGTAATTGGATCACTAGGGTGGTTTCCCCTATGCTATTCTCATGATAATGAGTGATTCTGACGAGATCTGATGTTTTTATAAGCGTCTGGCACTTCCCCTGCTTGCACTCACTGCATCCTGCCACCTTGTGAAGAAGGTGCCTGCTTCTCCTTTGCCCTCGGCCATGATTGTAAGTTTCCTGAGGCCTCCCAGCTGTGTGTAACTGTGTCAATTATAAACCTCTTACCTTTATAAATTAACCAGTCTCAGCTATTTCTTCATAGAAGTGTGAGAACGGACTAATACACCTGTAAAATATGTGTGTGTTTCAGAGAGTATCTTTGTATATTCCTAAGTATAAAATATATAAAATATATTGGATATTAAACATTAGAGCTCATCCATTGAAATATTTGGAGGAAGTATCGTGGAAATTTTTAAGTACTATTGGGAACTATGTTGGAGATGTATTAGGTTCCCATTACTGTTACAATAAACTACCACCAACTAGAGGCTTAAAAATACTACAAATTTATCATCATACATTTCTGGAGGGTAGAAATCAAAGATGGATGTTACTTACAGGGCTAAAATCATAAGAGTCAGCTGAGCGGTGTTTCTTTCAGAGGCTCTAGGGAAGAATTAATTTTCTTTCTTTTAATAGCTTCTAGAGGCAATCTTGGTTCTTATTCCGTTTTCCATCATCAAAACCAGCAACAGGCTGCACATGGTGGCTCACATCTGTAATTCTAGCACGTTGCAAGGCCAAGGTGGGAGAATTTCTTGAGCCCAGGGTTTGAGATCAGCCTGGGCAACATGGCAAAACCCCATCACTAGAAAAAAACACAGAAAAAATTGGCCAGGAGCAGTGGCTCACACCTGTAACCCTAGACTTTGGGAGGCTGAGGTGGGCGGATTGCCTGAGCTCAGGAGTTCAAGACCAGCCTGGGCAAGACAGTGGAACCCCGTTTCTACTAAAGTACAAAAAAATTATCTGGGGGTGGTGGCACGTGCCTGTAGTTCCAGCTACTCGGGAGGCTGAGGCAGGAGAATCACTTGAACCCAGGAGGCAGAAGTTACAGTGAGCCGATATCGTGCCACTGCACTCCAGCCTGTGCAACAGAAAGACTCCATCTCAAAAAAAAAAAAAAAAAAAAAGAAAGAAAGAAAAAGAAAAAATACAAACAATTAGCTGGGCATGGTGGCCTGTACCTGTAGTCCCAGCTATTCAGGAGGCTGAAGTAGGAGGATTGCCTAAGCCCAGGATGTCCAGGCTTCAGTGGGTCATGACTGTGCTGCTGCACTCCAGCCTGGGTGATAGAGTGAGACCTTGTCTCAAACAGGAAAAAAAAAATTGGTAGCATAAAATCTTAAAGTCTGTCTTTCTCTCTGACTTTGCTTCTATTGTCACATCGCCTTCTGTCTCTGACTTTCATAGCTACCTCTCATAAAAACCCTGTCATTACATTGGGCCCACATGTGTAATACAGGATACTCTCCCATCACAAGACCCTTAAATTAATCACACCTGAAAAGCCCTAGTCCCACTTCAGTAAGGTAGTATATTCACAGGTACTTGGTGTTAGGACACAGGTGTTTTGAGGGAGCCATTTTTCTGTCTACCACAAAAGAATATGAGAATAGAAAGGAAAAAAGGAGAGGGAAAAACATGCAGCCATTCATCCTTTATTAACATTATCAGATTTCTACTGGCAGTCACTGCAAAGACCTCCTTCTATCACAATCAAATACGTTTCTTATGAGCCCATCTGGTAGCTTCTTATTCTTGCTCTGGAATGAAATTCCTTGTTCAGAGCCCTCCATGGGCTTTGGATCTGCTCCTGGAAGTTTCTTTGGATGCCGTTCTTGGGAACTGCATACTTTGGGGACCCAGTTAATGTTAGATGTTTAAGGGCTAAGGGATTGTTTCAGGAATAAAATAGGCTATTTCAAGCATTTCTTTAGCAAAACAATTTTCTCACAAATATGCTCATCTCTACAACTAATTTCACTGTTTCTGGTTAGTTCCATGTGTAAGTAACCAAATTCAAACATTTCATTAGACATCTTTTATTAGCCTGGAACCTAGTCTTCTACTTACTGAGCTTCGGGCTCTGCCCATTCCCTCTTCTCTCATTGAAATTGAGGATAGCTTGAGGCCATCTGAAACCACGGGTTTGTGTAGGAAGGCAAAATCTTTAATTTTCTTTCTCTTTCTCACATATTTAGCAGAGAATTCCTAAAGGAACTTACTTTAAAAATCTGCTTCAGTCTTACCACCGACTAGTGCATTTGCAGCCATCATATACTACTGTTTCGATTTGTATACTATGGTTGGAAAATTTGTTCTCCCCAAAACTCATGTTGACATGTAATTGTCATTGTAACAATATTGAGAATTGGGACCTTTAGGATGTTACTAAACCATGAGGGATATTAATGCCAGAATGGTGAAATTAATGCCAGTATAAAAAGGCAAGTTCAGCCCCTTCTAGTTTCTCTTTGCTCTTCTGCTTCCCACCATGGGATGACACAAGAAGAAGACCCTCACCAGATGTCAGCCTCTTGATCTTAAACTTTCTAGACTCCATAATTGTGAGGAAATAAATTTCTGTTCACTCTAAATTAGTAAGTCTCTGATGTTTTATTACAGCAGCACAAAATGAACTGAGACATTGGGGTACAGAGTAGTTGGCTTTTTAACCATGTAAAGCCTCAAATTACAGACTATCCATTAATTTAAATTCTGGTTATAGGTAGAAAGTGCCTATTTTAGCAGTTATATTTGCTCCATGCCTAATTTATTGAAATAAGAATGAACCATCCCACACAGATGACATATTCTAAATTGTTCCTGTTACTTGTCATAATGCTACAATCTCAGTGGATATGTGAACTACCTTTCAAGACATCAATGGCAACAGTTTAACTACATTTTTTTTAAATTGCCATAGTACAATAAGAGCCACTAGCTTCACAGTTGGCAATATCTGTGCCTTTGCTACTTATTATATGATAAAAACAATGTCAAATATTTTAGTTGTGTGTAGCACTCTACTTTGAAGTTAATTTTTTTTTTAGATTTAAGATATCTATGACAAATAAAAAAGACATAGAATTAAAATAGGAGTTTGTTTCTCTCTTACAACATCTGAAGGCAGTCTAAAGTTAGCATGCCTCCTCAAGATGTCATGGACATCTTACTATCAAGTTGCTCTTCCACACATGGCTTCAAATTCTTGTATCTGTATTCTAGGTAACAAAATATAGGATGATTACAAAAAGAAAATCTCATGACATTTCTACCTGTATACATTTTGCCAGATCTTGGTCACATGATTACACAAAGCTGCAAGGAAAGCTAGAAAATATAAGTTTTACTGTAGATAGGAGCCATTTTTTCAACTAAAAATCTGGGATTGTATTATCATAGCAAAAGGGAGAAAGATGAGTAAAGTCTAAATTTACCCCTGGCTGTAGTTGGGGAAAATTCTAAAAATATCCCACTATAAAATACCCTAGAACTTACCTCCTAAGAGCCAGATAAGATTTACTTAGGATCAGGTATGGGCATTGCTACTAAAAACAAATGTCAAAAACCTCACTATTGATTTAATTGTGTAGCCATCATTGAGAATCCCTGAATTTTGTCATTACAGAAGACTTTGTCGAGGAGATACAACTAAACCCAACCCTTAAAGGATGGGTTTGGGTTTGAATTGGTAGATAATGGAATGACAGAATTGAAATTAGGCATTTCAGGTCATGATCAGGAGAGTGTCCGTGTCTTTAATGTTTCCTTATAAAAAGCCATGACAACCATTTATGGATTGAGGAAATATATACATATTACTTCACCAACATTCCACTTCCCTCTTTGATCCTGTTTAGATTTTTTTGGTTTCCATTCTGATGGTTTACATACAGATTTCTCCTCTTTTTCTGGCCTTTTATGGAGCAGTAATCTGGACTTCTATGCAACTTTTCCCCAAGCTTCTGCCTCAACTCCTCATATTTCAATTTTATACATACATATGTTCAGTTAATCCCAGCCAAATATTGCTAACCTTTGTACTCAACCTAAGTTCCCTTGATAATACAACCACCATCCCACATCCCAACCCACCCATCCAGCAAAAATGGGATGGCATAGAAAATGCTTTAACAAAAGCAAAAATCATCCAATACATAAAGTTTAAACCACAGATTATAGGTTGATTTCCAATTCTTTTAGTCTAATTTACTTTATATACGTTTTTTATACATTCTGCTTCCAGTTTGTTGTCATCATTCTCCTAAGACATATGTCTTACTTTTATCTGTACTACCAATCTCCATAATTTTTCAAGGGTCAGCTCCAAATTCCAATTATCAATTAAATAATACAGTGCATGTAGATTAGGAGAATGCCAAAGTTGGTAGAACAGCACTGTAAATATATCCTCTAGTTCCCTGGTTGGTAATCAGAGCATTGTTTATTAGACAGTCTTTGATTTAAGCTCAAAATGCCCCTATGACAACATGAACTATTTTCTAGAAGAATTTTAAATTTAGTGAACACTTATTTCAAGTAACTTGTTCTCAAAATTACCTTTCTTTAGATTCAGGTCATTTTACATTTATTCTTTTAAAAATATGTTCTACATTAACTCTGAATTCTCTCCTCCAGAGCTTGGCCAAATTATTATGTTGATTGCATTCCCACTTCTTTATTTCCAAAGTGCATCAGGAAATTGTAGAGGTGCAGCACAGTCTATACTAGGTTCAGATTCATTTACTGTGCTAAGGAAAGGTTTAAGCCTTTGGTATTGGCAGCTTAGTAGCTCTCTCTGTGTATGTGCCTAAATTTGGTAGCATAAAGAAAATTTCTATCACTGGGGATTAAAGTAGTAATCAAAATGGGTTATAAGTGGCATTAATTTGTGAAGATTAAGATGCTCATATTTGCTGCTTCTCTTTCAATTGCCACCGGGGATGCAGTCACTGAAGCAAACTTGATCAGAAATTGAATATTTTGTAGGACCAACCAAACACAAAGAAAATCACATTTCAAATGCAAAAACTTCTAGAATATACTAGATATAGTAAATATGGCATATAATTTAAGTAATAAGATCTTGCATGTTAATCATAGTTAGAAGTGCTGAATATTACGAATTATTAAAAAGCAAAACTATCAACTATTCGAACTTTTACATGTATGTGTTGTGCCCATGAAATGTGTACTCTGCGATTTGTATCAGCATAAGAATTGGCCAAAGAAGATACAACTTCCTGTATTGTAATGGCTGAATTAATTCAAAACATGTAGGAAAATATAATAGTGAAACGCATAGAAGAAGAAGATATAATAGTGGTTGTCAGGGACTGACAGGTGGGGGAAATAGAAAGTTGTTCAATGCTTATAAAGTTTCAGTTAGGATAGATGAGTAAGTTCTAGAGATCTGTACAACTTAGTGCCTATAATTAATAGCACAGACATATGCACTTCAAATTTTGTTAAAAGAGGAGAACTCATGTTAAGCCTTGTTATCACAATACAACAACAACAAAACAAAGGGACACAAAAAAACTTTGGGAGATGCTAGAAATGTCTATTACCTTCATTGTGGTGATGTTATCCCAAAAGTCTGCATATGTCCAAACTCAACATATTAAATATGTTCGTTTTTTGACAAATTATAATAATACTGTTTATAAGAGTGTAGGAGACAGAGGCTCTGAAGTAAGTACTGTAATCACAAATGACAAATCTATATACATGTTTGTATTTGCTGATAAGTCTAATCTGCCATTTAGGAGTCTCAAACTTTAAAAAAAATAAGTACATCTTTCATCTAGCCTCAGTATCAAACTCTGCTATCTTTAACCCAATTTTTAAAAAAGAGGAAGAAAAATGGAATAAAAGAATACTGTAATCATACATGATATTTGAGCATATTAAAATGTCACTTCAATTAAAGAAAATTCATACTGATGTAGAGAAACACAGAGAAATTAGATAAAAGAAAACAGTCCCAAATATACTATACATAAAATTTGGCATATAAATGTCATTGGGAAAAGATAAAGTATTCAATAAATGTTGTGAAAAGAGCTGACTAGTAAATAAACCTGGTTTCCTTTGTCATCTATTACAGCAAAATAAATTTCACATGCATCAAATATTCAAATATTAAAAATAAAAGTACTAGAGAAAGCAAAGGCAATCATCTTTGAGTGGATAAAGTCCCTTCTACCTGAAAGAAATAAATCAAAGTTACAAAGAAATAATTTTTACTGCATATATACTTTTAAATTTCTTTAGCCAAACACCATAAAGAAAAAGGTTTAACATGTAGGAAAATTACTTTCAGTATTTGTAAGGAAAGCACAAACATTTTTCCTATGTAAAGAACTGTTCAAATTAACCGTAGTTCCATAATTTCACATCTAGAAACTTATCCTAAGTATGCAAACATGAATGTACAAAGTAACTTCATTGAAGCATTATTTGCAGTGGTAAAAATCTGAATAAATCTAAATGCCAATTAATAGCACACAGTTTATTAAATTGTGGTATAGCCAAATAGCTAAGAAAATATGGTACCGGTAAATAAAAAATGGCTCATCAGCAGGCAAATAAATAATGTTTATTTCTGTGCGTAGGTACGAAGAGATGTCCAATATATTCATTAATGAAGGTAAGTTTCAGAAAAACAAGTATAATTAAACGTGTATGGAAGGGAAGGAGATTTTAAATACTTGTTAAAGAATAGATTTTGTGAAACAACATGAAAGAAACTGCAAATAGAGGTTACCCTCTGAAAAAGAACACAAATTAAAGAAAGGAGGTGGAGATTTAGTGTGTACTTTAAGCTTATCTGAACCAGTTGATTTTATTCAAATGTGGAATTGAAAAACTCCTAGTAGCAAGCAAATACATTGAGTTTTTCTGCTATTGCTCAATGCATGACATCTAGATATTTTACTTAGATCCTGACCCCTTGGTGATCATTCTCTTTGGCCTTGGAATTCCTTTTAAGTTGCATCAATGAGGCATGTTTTTGTAGAGACTGACCCTGACCTTTCAAATTTTATATTTTTATTAATAACTGAAGTCCAGGCAAAGTAAACCAATAGCCTGAGATGAAGGTGGCCACAGAATGAGACAATTAATTCTTGACAAGGACAAATGCATTCACCCTTAGTGTTCAGTACAAGCTACAGTTTGCCAAGCATATTATGACCACCAACGCTTTGCCTGCTTAGCCAAACCAATAGCTGCTTTGTAGCACCCTCTTGGCTAACACTGACAATAGTCAAGTGTTAGTCCTGGAAAAGGCTTGGAAAATAATTTAATCCAGCCTTACATCTGGTATATTAGGAGACCAAGGTCTAGCACGTATCTGGTCACTCAGCTAGGTGAAACTAATATGTTTTCTAACTCCTAGTTGAGTGTTATTGACACTGGATACAATGGTTTTGGAAATCCAATAATTTTCAAAGATGTATACAGATAACTCTTTTGCTTCTTCCTTTCTTTGGTGTTTATTGATATGCTATCTGAGTGGTTTGGGTGGAATTTTAATTTTCAGATGACGACCCATAACAGCTACACAAGCCTTATGCCTTCAGAATGACCCATGGATTTCCACTCTTTCTGTCAGGGATTTTTTTGAAGCATCATGATTAAGAGCAAGGACTCTAGAATCACACAGTCTAAATTTAAATTCTAACTCTATAACTTACCAGCTGTAGAATAGTGGGTGTGTTTGTTTCTTGGTATCTCTTTCCTCGCATGTAAAATGGGAAAAATGATAATGCCTATTTCATAGGGTGCTGATGAGAATTAAGTAAAATACTACTTAATGTTAGGGTTAGAAAAGTGCCTGGCACATGACAGGTATTCAATAAATACTATTACTACTGCTAATGCTATTATTATTTTCAGTTCCTGGAATTATAATCTGTTCTCCTATTGTTAGTGTATGATCCAAACTTTCCCTTGGATTCTTGAAATAACTCCCCCAAATTCTTCCCTGACCACAACTTTTCTCTTTCCATCTCATCATTTCTACTGCTGCTAGCATTAACTTTATTTAATATTAAGTCTGGTATTGTTATTCTCCTTGTAAAACCTTTTAATGGCTCCTTATTATGTGTCTAAAATCTAAACTCTCTGGGATGGTAAACAAGGTCATTTGTGTTTTGAGTTAATAGGTCATCGTCAAATAATGGCCCTTCCCCATCTCATACATGATAAAATTATAAAGCAGGAAGAGTGGTAGCTTGTTCCAGTTATTCTATCTTGTTATCAGATAGCCTATTTTATGATGTGATCTTATGGCATTAAAGTGTGGTCCTGTGTAAAAGTGGCCCTGTGTAAAATTTTTGAAGAAACCCACATTTTAGGTTGACAAGTTATTAAAAATTATACATTTTTTATTTAATTTAATTCAGTATGTTTAGATTCAGTAAGTCTGGAAATACTGTACAATAATGCTAATATGATAACACAATTATTTAGTTAAATGATACCTTTTATAACCTCTTTTGATAGTGTAGCTGGCTAATGGTAGCACCAAAAACCCTTACATACTGGTATATTCATCTCTAGCCCAGGATGTCCTACTCTGTTTCACACCTTTATATGAGTAGCCTACTGGATTTCTGCATATAGAGATATCACAAATATTTTAAACTTGAAAATATAGGTTTGACTTCATTTGTGCTCTGTCCAGCCAATTCTCCCAACCAAAACCTGTAATGCATTTGACATTCCTGCTTTTCATTCATCCCTAAAACCCCGTCAGTCACAAAATGCTTCCTGATTGCTTTCAGAACTGTTCTGTCCTCTCGCTTCTAGCAATCGTTACTCTTGTCACTTCTTTGGGTTCTCATTATTTCTTGACTAGATTATTACAATGACCTCCCTTCCAAATCTCTCTGCCTCTAGACTCATTAAACTTGAGCTCGTGCTATTTAAATAGAATCATTTTACTTTCCTGCTCAAGATCCCCAGTGGCCCTCCCATAAAGCTTCAAAGACAAAATTCAAATTCCTCAATCTAAGATGTAAAGTCTTTCATAAATATTCTTCTATCTACCTCTCTGAACTTACTTAATCCTATTTCCTTAAATATGCCATTTATTCCATTCATACTCAAGTACTTGTATTTCCCTAAATGCTGTGCTGTTCCATAACTGTGCCAAATGTACTCTTAATCTCTTTGTCTGGAATGCCCATATCCTTTTTCCTCTACTCGCTTGTTCATTTGCTCTACTACTTTCTACACATTTTAAAAATTAGGTTCAGTGTCCCTTTGTCTTTAGGGAGCCTTACTTAATGTACAATAATTAGAAGATCTTCTGTGCTCTACTAATCCTCCTTAAATATCTACTTATAATACAGTCTCCTGATATTATCAGCTTTCTTATCTCTATCATCCTCCTGAATGTGAGCTTCTTGAAGGCAGGAGCCACACACTGTTTATCTTTGTATACTGTGATGCATTTACACTGACTGTCATTTAGCCTGTAAAGAAATCCAAAGGTCCTTGTCACAGTGGCAGCAAGAGTTAGAGAGCAGTTCTCAAAGGAAAGATAAGCAAGAGCATCCCTTCACTTTAGGAAGAATTCAGGTTTGATTATTTTAAAAAAGCTGTGATATCTCCTTATATTGACACTTGCTTGCTTACACTGACACTCAACAAATATGTTTTCGATGACTTCATGCGTGATTAAATGACAAGAATTAAGTTCTACTGGAAAAGCTTCAAATGTCTCCCTATATAATGGGCCCTTCCCAGAATATGCATTTTTAGATTCTGCAGGTAGAAGGACATCCCAGAGGAATGGTGTGGTTCTAAATTTATGACAATACAGACCAGGATCTGCTGTGTCCATTAATAGCATGTGGATTCTAGTGATTCCAAGTACATGGGTGCCTCAGTGGCTGCTGCATTTTCAATATTTCTCATAGATGATTGTGATTGAAAAATAGACACAATCTTCTACTGAAACAATGAAAGAAAGTAGTATTTGTTTAGCAATAAACTACTGTTTTGTAGAGGGTGTGCTTATTCCATGTTTTTATGCCTATCCTCTCCTACACATAAACATATCAAACTCTAGAAGTTTAAAGATTTTTCTGGGCCAGGTGCGGTGGCTCAAGCCTGTAATCTCAGCACTTTGGGAGGCCGAGACGGGCGGATCACGAGGTCAGGAGATCGAGATCATCCTGGCGAACATGGTGAAACCCCCGTCTCTACTAAAAAAATACAAAAAACTAGCCGGGCGAGGTGGCGGGTGCCTGTAGTCCCAGCTACTCGGGAGGCTGCAGGAGAATGGCGTAAACCCGGGAGGCGGAGCTTGCAGTGAGCTGAGATCCGGCCACTGCACTCCAGCCTGGGCGACAGAGCGAGACTCCGTCTCAAAAAAAAAAAAAATTTTTGAGGCTTCATAAGAGTGCTTTTATAGCAATGACGTAATCCTTGCTTTGGCACAGATAGTCATCTACATGAAAGAGAAGAAATATCTTGCAACCGAGTATTCCATCATAGATTTTGGTACTGGTGATATTGGTACTGGTTGAAAAGCACTGTATCTCTTTACATCTATAAATCCCCCATGCTTAGAAAAATGAATGAGCTATAAATAGTTTCGATGGAATTTATTTACTTAAAGGAAAAAAAGTAGTAGAATTTTTGTTAAAAGACTAACATAGATGTAATGTTCTATGACACTGACAAAAAGAACTAGGTCCCTTTTATGTTGAGAATTTATAGTTCCCAAGTAAAAGATGTTAAGAGCAGGTCTGAGTAAGTTAGACAAAACTTGCTCTTTTCTTCCCACAAATTATCTAGTTAACTCCTTTTTTTGTTATTTTTCACAGTCTAATTATCTAAACAATAATGACTATGTGTCACTGATATTTTAAAATGGATCAGGTCAGGGGCCAGTTTTATGAACTTAATTATTGTTCTCTGTCACTTCTACTAGAAAGTAAGTTTCATGAGAGCAGGAACATGCTTTTGTTGCTCACAGTTGAATCTCCATTACTTGTGCAGCTTCATAAACATACAGGTAATAGGTTATCCTTAATGTCTGATAAATGAATAAACAGCCTCTATTGAGGTAAAAGATATGGAAGTTAGGACAGCAAGAGTCAACCCATCTCATAGGATTAAACAGATAAGGCTTCATTACCCACTCAACTCATCCAAAAGGTTAAATAGGCAATAGAATAAACAGAACATAGATAGTGCTGTTGACACTAGTATCTGCACAAATGTGATTTCAGATAGTTATCTCTCTTTTTCAAATAGATTATGCAGTCCCAAACAGGGCAAGGTTAAAAGAGTAGAATTTCAGTAGGATGTTTTTAGGAATACTAGACAGAATAGTCTGGAAAAATATATTTAATCAGTAATTGGGAGGCAATGAATATTTTATAACAATGATTCCTGATATAAATTATTCAATTTAAAAAATGTTTTAAGAGTCTAATTGAGCAAAAAACAGTTCACAAATTGGGTAGCCTCCTGAGCTACAGTAGGCTCAGAGAGACTCCAGTACAGCCATATGATGGAAGAAGATTTATGGATAGGAAAAGGAAAATGATGTCCAGAATATGGACGTGAGGTTCAGAAACAGCTGGATTGGTTACATTTTGGCATTTGCCTTATTTGAACACGGTTTGAACATTTGGTCCCCTTTGGCCAAAACTCAGTGATTGGTACAAGAGTAAGTTACAATCTGTTTATACCTCCATTTAGGTTATAATTCACTATGTACAGAGAAAACTTTAAACTTAAAGTATGTAAGGAGGCTTCTTTAGGCTGAACTGAATTTAACAATTTCCCGCTTTTAGTTATCCTCTCAATTTTGAGGTATTGACCAAAAGTTTAGTCATTGATGTTACTATCACCATCAAAAATGTACTTATTTAGTCTTGAAACTCACTAGGAAATAGCAGAACAGTGGGTTTAGTAACACTTCTTATTGCCCATGAAAAATACATCAGATGTTACAGAGATTCAGTTGTAGGAGATTAAGAACAGGCTGCTTGACTAAAGCAAATAGATTTTTTATGTAGCGCATTCTTTGATCTATTTGATTCTGATTGGTTTGGTTCATGGGGCCTCTGGCTAAAGAGCATAGTCCAAACTTTTGGCATTATCCTCCTGATGGCCATAGTAGTCTTCCTAGTGCACTGTATTCTCTCAAAGGTTGTAAATGTTTGCCTGAAGCCATCTCTGGAATGTCAAATGGTCTTTCTTCAACCAGAATGGCAAGAGCTCAAAGAAACGTGTAATCCTGAGGGCACTGTAACCTATGAATGGTGTGCTGAGACCAGAAATCCAAAATGATGGTAACTGAGAGTGATGCTAAGACTCTATGTTTCAGTCATACTCTCACCTAAAGTGAGAACATGACCAAAAGGGGGAAAATTTAAAAACAAAATTATGGGAGGCTATTGTTTGGACTGAGCTTATGCACTAGGCCCCAACAGAATAGACGAAACCAAAATGGATCACTCCATTTTGGAGTCACTCATGCTAAATGCAACATTATCAAATGAAGGCTTTAAGGAAACATATTCTAGAACAGACAGACCAGCTTTTGTTTTTCTTCTGTAAACAGAAGATTCCAACATAAGAAGATACATTCTATTCTAAAATTTACAACAAAAGATTATTCATTTTTAATATGTACTATGGCCTTCAATTGAGTAAGTCTTTGTTAAGTAACCACTATGCATAAAGAAGAGTCCTAGGTGGAACAAGAGAGAGCATAAAAAATTATTCTCTACCAGCCATTCAAGGGAGATGTTGCTCACATTTCTCGGCTCACCTTTCTTCTCATACATTGAAAATGTTAATTATTTTCTTTATTTAAAAAGTTTAACTTTGGGATATTGAAGTAATGCAGCACTTCCTGGAGTCATCATAGAACTTCACACTTACTGACTTCTGTGATCAGGACATTATTTAGATAAATAATCATATTTCAAACCCTTTCAAAGCAGAGAGTGTATGATATATGTGGGAAAAAAATGTCATAGCAAATTTGATTGTAAACTAAGAAGATTTAAAGCAGGATTTCTTTCATTGGTGTTGGATGTTAATGGAGGCTATTATTGATCACAGTCTCCATAGTTATTTATGAGTAAGTCCTCTGGATATGCAGATAAAAAAATCTATGCTATTTGGCTATAGAGAAGATAAATTTAATTGTTCTATTAAGTTCGGGGCACTATATAAATGATGACAAGCCATCCAACCAACATGGATTCTGAATCTTGAATACAGTCATTTATTTTTTTAATCCTGTAAGAGCTTTAAAAGGTATCAGCCAGTATCAGGCCTTGATTGGACTCTCTGGTTAAAAGAAAAAAAAAAAAAGAGGATATTACAGTACAACATAATATAGCAGGGTACTTCAGAAGCACTAACAAGGAACTTTGGTAGCACCTAATGGGATGTTGTTCTCACCAATGGAGAGAGAAGAAAAAATATGCCACACTCAAGAAATTGAAAGATTGAGTGGATCATAGGCATTAGGAGTGTGTGTGTGTGTGTGTGTGTGTGTTTGAAAAGGAATTAGTGAAGAGAGGTAGGATGGATAAGTTTTAAAGCTGCAGATGTAAACTGGAACCTGCATTGATAACAACTGCAGGCTTTTTCCTAAGAGCGACAGAAAACTTTTGATGGAGTTAATGAGGGAGAACAATGTGATCAGACTGTTAGAGATCTCTGGCTGTAGTGTGGACAAAGAAGTGCAGCCACTGAGATGGAAGGGAAGTAAGTTAGATTGCTGTCAGAGTGCTTTTGGAGATTGAAGTCAGAAATAATAATGGTTTCATACAGGGTGGTGCTAGTGGAAAATGAGAAAGTTGGTGGATTTGAGAGGTAGTTAAAATACAGAAGAGACAGGATGGATTGTGTGACACGATATGCGGAGAGAGAAAGTTTTAAAAGTGATTTCTGGTTTCTGAATTGAGCATGTGCATTACTATTTACAGAGCCAGTGATTATTTCCTCAACTTTGGCAATGGGAATAACTTGTTCTAACTCTCAAGTCCCAATTGGACCTCATCAGGAAAGAATTCACATTGAACAGAGAAGCTTTAGAGTATGCTTTTGTCTGTCTTGCAAGTCATTATTCCTGGATATATGGTACTTGGGAACAGTGCTAGGGTATGGAAAATAAACAATTTGGATTTTCAACAAACCATCCTGAAGTATGAGGTATATGAGAAGGTATATTGACTAAGAAAGTATATTGACTAAGGCAATTAAAAGACAGAACAAGGCAAGTTTTGGGGAGAGTGTTTTTATAAGCAGTTTCTCATTTAACAGTATATTTCAAACCTGTCTCAGGGGAATCCCTTAAGAAATTTGTATCAATCAGATATTGAAGCACAGACAAAACTGTACTGACTTTGTATATCAGATGCTTCCAAATATCTGTCTTTGTATTTTAATGAATAATAAGAACTATTGGTTTAACACATGGCTACTTAACAACTGGTTCACTCAATAATTCTATGGTTTGGACATTGAGTTTAAAACTAAAATAGGCATTTTCCATGACCTTTTAAGCAAAGGGGAGAGCTGAGAAGATGAGAAGGAGATTTGAGCTCATCTTGTTGGGGTAAAAATGGTTATAGCTCTAAGACATATGGGAAAATGCAGATTTAGTTGATGCCATTAGAATTATTTTCTAAGACATTATAATGACTGTTAGGATTTTCATCTCATAAAGTGGCAACTGTATTCATTCAGTTAATTGAACCAAGCCCAACACATATTCCTTGTTCACTCATTCATTCATTTGAAATCCATCAAATATCCAGTATGAACAAACATTTAATAGGATCTGAGGTTTAAAGCCAAATAATCATTGATATTTCTTTTCGAGAAGCGTGTTATTAGAGGAGAACAACCAGTAACTCAACAATGACAGCTCTGTATTGTAAACAAGAAATACAAGAGAACAGCAGAATAAAAAGCCATGTTTTGTTAATGAGCAAGGCTACAGTAACCAAAACAGCATGGTACTGGTACCAAAACAGACATATAGACCAATGGAACAGAACAGAGTCCTCAGAAATAATACCACACATCTACAGACATCTGATCTTTGACAAACCTGACAAAAACAAGAAATAGGGAAAGGACCCCCTATTTAATAAACGGTGCTGGGAAAACTGGCTAGCCATAAGTAGAAAGCTGAAACTGGATCCTTTCCTTACTCCTTATACGAAGATTAATTCAAGATGGATTAGAGACTTAAATGTTAGACCTAATACCATAAAAACCCTAGAAGAAAATCTAGGTAGTACCATTCAGGACATAGGCATGGGCAAGGACTTCATGTCTAAAACACCAAAAGCAACGGCAGCAAAAGCCAAAATTGACAAATGGGATCTCATTAAACTAAAGAGCTTCTGCACAGCAAAAGAAACTACCATCAGAGTGAACAGGCGACCTACAGAATGGGAGAAAATTTTTTCAATCTACTCATCTGACAAAGGGCTAATATCCAGAATCTACAAAGAATTCAAACAAATATACAAGAAAAAAACAAACAACCCCATCACAAAGTGGGCAAAGGATATGAACAGACATTTCTCAAAGGAAGACATTCATACAGCCAACAGACACATGAAAAAATGCTCATCATCACTCGCCATCAGAGAAATGCAAATCAAAACCACAATGAGATACCATCTCACACCAGTTAGAATGGCCATCATTAAAAAATCAGGAAACAACAGGTGTTGGAGAGGATGTGGAGAAATAGGAACACTTTTACACTGTTGGTGGGATTGTAAACTAGTTCAACCATAATGGAAAACAGTATGGCGATTCCTCAAGGATCCAGAACTAGATGTACCATATGACCCAGCCATCCCACTACTGGGTATATACCCAAAGGATTATAAATTATTCTAGTACAAAGACACATGCACACGTATGTTTATTGCAGCACTATTCACAATAGCAAAGACTTGGAATCAACCCAAATGTCCATCTGTGACAGATTGGATTAAGAAAATGTGGCACATATACACCATGGAATACTATGCAGCCATAAAAAAGGATGAGTTTGCGTCCTTTGTAGGGACATGGATGCAGCTGGAAACCATCATTCTTAGCAAACTATCACAAGAAGAGAAAACCAAACACTGCATGTTCTCACTCATAGGTGGGAACTGAACAATGAGATCACTTGGACTCGGGAAGGGGAACATCACACACTGGGGCCTATAATGGGGAGGGGGGAGGGGGGAGGGATTGCATTGGGGAGTTATACCTGATATAAATGATGAATTGATGGGTGCTGACGAGTTGATGGGTGCAGCACACCAACATGGCACAAGTATACATATGTAACAAACCTGCACGTTATGCACATGTACCCTAGAACTTAAAGTATAATAATAATAATAATAATAAAGAGTCAATTGGATGAAAGAAGTGAAGATTGAGAAGGAGAAAACTGCGGGCTCACAAGCAAGATGTCCAAGGGAACTATAGAAAGTTCCAAACGATGAAAACAAAGGTTGTGTGGGGATGTTGGTGAGAAATGAGCCTGAAGTCGCAGGCAGGACTTACGCGTATATTGAGAGATGAGTATGCAAGCAAAGGGGTTTTGATTTTATCCTGAGACCTGTGGGGAATTATTGAAGGATTTAAGCGGGGAGGTAACATAATCCCAATTGGCATAATATTACAGAAAGTTGGCAACCCAGGCACGAACTGGGCATTAACCAGTTTTGGGAGATGGAGAATTGTGGTTGCAAGTATCCAACAATATGATAACATGTGTAGGTCACATTTGATAAATGGCAAACCTTAACTAAAGTGAAGAGTATGCAAAGCACCAGCAGAAATCATTCTGACAGCGGAGCAGATCTATGTTAAAAAAAAAAAAAAAAGAAAAAGAAAGAAAAGTCTTAGCAATAGAAAGACAAAATGTAAATGAAAAACAGTCTGAGCTACATCCAAGGGTGTAATAAGTAGCTGAAGTAAATGGCGTGAAACAGATGTGGCCGGAAAGTGCTATTAGACTTTAATCCCCAGCAAATGCTCCATGGTCTTCTCAGACATTGAGGAAAAAAAATAACTAAAGGTATATTGGGGTTTTCATGGATCATTAAAATTTAATTGCCAGTATGGTACACTTCCAGACATGATTATTTTCTACTATAGCTGTCTTGCAACACAAACACCTAAAGCGGGGAGGCTTTGGTTTCATATAATATTTAGCCGAGAGATGATGAGACTCTTTTAATTATCACAGAAGCACTTATATATCAAAATGGGACTAACTGCCTTCACTGTAGGCCATATGTTTATTCAAAAAATACTCTATTAATTCCATGCATTTACTCAAGTAAGTTATACAATGTTATATTTTATGAAAAAGTTACCAAAGATAGCTGGCAAAATTGGCTGAAAGTGGATTAGAAAAAAAAGGGAAATATATTTTGAAAAATTGTAAATCTCTATTTTATTTGATTTTTCTTTATCTCATTGCTATTTGTTTAAAAATAAATGAATAATTCTGCATTGTTTAGGAAATCAATGAAAAATAGCAATGACAAAGAACCATGAAATTCCATAAATTAACTAACATACCAATACAGGAAAAATTATTATCACGATGCTGGCTGTGAACCAAGCAAGAATCCTGCCAAACTGTTATTTTGACACACTTTATTATTATTATTATTATTATACTTTAAGTTCTAGGGTACATGGGCACAACGTGCAGCTTTGTTACATATGTATACATGTGCCATGTTGGTGTGTTGCACCCATTAACTCCTCGTTTACATTAGGTATATCTCCTAATGTTATCCCTCCCCTTACCCCCCTCCCCACAATAGGACGGGTATGTGATGTTCCCCTTCCTGTGTCCAAGTGATCTCATTGTTCAATTCCCACCTATGAGTGAGAACATGCAGTGTTTGGTTTTCTGTTCTTGTGATAGTTTGCTGAGAATGATGATTTCCAGTTGCATCCACGTCCCTACAAAGGACACAAACTCTTCCTTTTTCATGGCTGCATAGTATTCCATGGTGTATATGTGCCA
>NW_012118443.1:419616-419929 GCF_000951035.1 Colobus angolensis palliatus
CATGATTTATAATCCTTTGGGTATATACCCAGTAATGGGATGGCTGGGTCAAATGGTATTTCTAGTTCTAGATCCTTGAAGAATCACCACACTGTTTTCCTCAATGGTTCAACTAGTTTACAGTCCCACTAACAGTGTAAAAGTGTCCCTATTTCTCCCACATCCTCTCCAGCACCTGTTGTTTCCAGATTTTTTAATGATTGCCATTCTAACTGATATGAGATGGTATCTCATTGTGGTTTTGATTTGCATTTCTCTGATGGCGAGTGATGATGAGCATTTTATCATGTGTCTGTTGGCTGTATGAATGTCT
>NW_012118443.1:420299-496651 GCF_000951035.1 Colobus angolensis palliatus
TCACTCTGATGGTAGTTTCTTTTGCTGTGCAGAAGCTCTTTAGTTTAATTAGATCCCATTTGTCAATTTTGGCTTTTGTTGCATTGCTTTTGGTGTTTTAGACATGAAGTCCTTGCCCATGCCTATGTCCTGGAAGGTATTACCTAGGTTTTCTTCTAGGGTTTTTATGGTTTTAGGTCTAGCATTTAAGTCTTTAATCCATCTTGAATTAATTTTCATATAAGGAGTAAGGAAAGCATCCAGTTTCAGCTTTCTACTTATGGCTAGTCAATTTTCCCAGCACCATTTATTCAATAGGGAATCCTTTCCACTTTTCTTGTTTTTGTCAGGTTTGTCAAAGATTAGATGGCTGTAGATGTGTTGACACATGTTTGTTTTTTACCTATTTTTTGTACTTGAACTATTTTTACCTATTTCTATTTGAACTTTAAAAATGTTCATTCATCTCCTTGTGAATTTTACTTTGTTCCCTAATTCTTTCTGCCCCTAAAAGTAGGCCAGCATAAGACTCTTCACCAGGGTCCTGTCCAAAACTCCTGGCCAATGCCTCTTTTTGCAAACCTTATCCTTTAATTATTCAGTAATAAGAGTAGTGGGCTAAAGAGGGAATTTTAGTGAGCCGCTATACCTTTCAGAAATTTGTTGATCAAAAGTTTGTTGTTGAAAGTGCCATGGAAGAGATCAGGTAGATGCAGTAAACCAAACGAAAGATGTTTATAGAGTAAGTAGTGTTTTATATTATCTTCAGGTTAAAAAGGAAGTAATTCTTTTAGATTAATCTCTCCTAAAATGTTGGCTCCTATGGATTATAGCCGGCATTTTGTCCTCTATTTAGAAAAATAATTTTGTCAAAGTATAATTTATATACCATAAAATTCACTCATTTTAAACGTAAAATTCATTGATTTTAGTAACTTACAGAGTTCTGCAGCTATCACTACAATCCAATTTTAGAACGTCATGTTTTGTTAAGTTTATTATTTCACAAACATTAACATGTTTAAGACCATTAATAGTCTAGTCAAAGTCTGCCCCTAGGCTCAACTAATAGAGCATCATCTGGTTAATGGGTGGATTGAACCACTAAAGTATAGTTATGGGATAATTTGGCATCTCTTTGAGGAAAATCGTTCTGAAGAAAGAAGCCACAAATAACCAGTTTTATCAAATAGCAACATGTTGGTCAGCAGAGGGACCCATGGTTCTATGTCCAACATGGTGTTTGTCATTAGAGATTTATTGCTTGTTCCACTCCCATATTGGACTCATGCCCAATCTCATTTTGCCTGATATGTATCATTAGGCCCTACATAGATATTTGTTGGCCAAAATATTTATCAAAGAAATAAATTGATTTATATAAAGAGATCAAATAAATGGGTTTGAGACAATAAAAATAACACAGTTTAATAGAATTTACTACAAGAGAAGGGGGAAATTTCATCCAGTCTACAGCAGGACTCTGAGTGGGTGTGGGCATCTGACAATACTATTGATTGACCACAGTATGAAATGAAACTATTTGCAGAGAGATGATGCTACCTATGGACATGGCCAAACCTCAAGTGAAGGTCTGGTGAAGGATTTAAAGAGGAGATGTGAAGAGTGTGATGTGGCATCTTCTTGAATGTATTGACGCCATTGAAGAATTTCGGAAATTCATGGGGCATGAGAGCTTCTCCACCTCCTTCTCAGCCACTCCTGCCCTTGCCCACTAGGCTCCTGCCACAGTCACCCTCTTTTTGATCTGCTCCCGTGACAAATTGTTCCCTCATCAGGGCCTTTTTGTTAGCTACTCCGTCTTCAAGGAATGTTCTTTGCTTAGATCTTGAATGGCTGATTCTTATTCCTCAGATTTCAGCTGACCTCCTGATTGCCCAGTCTAAAGTAAGCACCCAAACTATATTAGGCTGTTTCTCATGCTACTATGGAGAAATATCTGAGACTGGGTAATTTATAAAGAAAAAAGATTTAATTGACTCACAGTTCCACATGTGGGGAAGCCTCGGACAACTTATAATATGGCAGAAGGCACCTCTTCACAGGGCAGCACTAGAGAATATAAAAACTAGCAGGGGAAATGCCAGATGCTTATGAAACCTTCAGATCTCTTGATAACTCAGTCAATATCAAGAGAACAGCATGGGGAAAACCGCCCCCATGATCCAATTACCTCCCACTGGGTCCCTCCCATGACATGTGAGAATTACAGGCATTAAAATTCAAAATGAGATTTGGGTGGGGACAAAACCAAACCATATTACAAACATTTTCTATTATATGACTCAACCTATTTTCTTTCTCATACTTATCAGTATACAATAATAGCTTACATATTTATTTGTATAGGTTTTATGTTAGAAGAAATATAACTAGATGAATATAACAGAACAACTTGATTTAGGTGAAAACTTTAAGATTATTGATATGGTTTGTCTGTGTCCCCACCCAAATCTCAACTTGAATTGTAACTCCCACAATTCCCACATGTTGTGGGAGGGACCCAGTGGGAGTAACTGAATTATGGGAGTGGGTCTTTCCTGTGCTATTCTTGTGATAGCGAATAAGTCTCATGAGATCTGATGGTTTAATGAAGGGAAATTTCCTTGCACAAGCTCTCATTCTCTCTTGCCTGCCACCATGTAAGACATGACTTTGCTCCTCCTTTGCCTTCCACCATGATTGTAAGGCCTCCCCAGTCATGTGGAACTGTGAGTCAATTAAATGTCCTTACTTTATAAATTATCTAATCTCAGGTATGTCTTTATCAACAGCATGAAAACAGACCCATACAATTATCTTATAAAAATGTATTTCTATGACATCCCAAGAGGTCATCCAGCTCTACTGTTAAATAGTAAGAGAAGAGAAGACTTGCTATCCTCCAGGTCAATCCATCCTGTAATTGAAGGATTCTAAGTTTTTTTAAAAATATTTCTTATGTTGATACAAAATATACTTTCTTACAACTTTACAACTAATCCTGATTTTTCCATCTAGAGTTGCATAAGTCTATATACCATATTTATATTATTTTTCCAATATTTGATGGAATATAAGTTATAGCAGTTTCAATCTTTAAGAATGAGAATGTTTTCAGGTTCTGAAGGGTATTTTAAAAGCAATAGAAATAGTATTTTTATTTTTTAAATTTCAACTTTTATTTTAGATTCACTGGTACATATGTAGGTTTGTTACACAGGTATATTGCATAATGCTGAGGTTTGGGGTACAATTGAACCTGTCACCCAAGTGATGAGCATAGTACCCAAGAGGCAATTTTTCAACCCTGCTCTCCTCCCTTCTTTATCTCTCTTGTAGTCCCTAGTGTCTATTGTTCCCAAAAATATGATTTCTTCAGAGTTTATTAACGTATCTAGGAAATAATAGCCAAATAAATAACATTGTAAGACAAAGCATAAACAAGAATGTACTGAAGTTACTAAAATGTTTAGTTGGTCCTTCATATTGCTTCATAGAAATGGGGGGTAGAAATCTTAGGCATACAGCAGAGCAGATGCAAACTCAATAAGGTTTGTTGGCTGGTGTCTGGTAGGCAAAGGTCTTTATCCACTGAAAGAAGTTTGAGGCTTTCAGAGTTATTTTATGATAACCTATAACATTTCATGCCAAAAATATCTTTCTACTGACTTGATTTTTTTTACATGGAGAAATGATTTCCATCATAAGACAGGGAAGAAACAGTCTCTGAGATATTTACAATACTGATTATATCAAAAAGGGATCAGGTCACTGAAATCTCTGTTGAGCTTTATGCTTTTCCCGCTAAAGTTAGTAGAATAGGTGAAATACTTAAAAATTTTCTTCTGGCTGGGCACAGTGGCTCAGACCTGTAATCTCAGCACTTTGGGAGGCTGAGTAGGTGGATCGCTTGAGTTCAGGAGTTCAAAACCAGTCTGGGTAACACGGCAAAACTCCACCTCTATGAAAAAATATTTAAAGAAAAAAAATAACTGTGTACCTGTAGTTCCAGCTACTTGGGAGGCTGAGGTGAGAAGATTGCTTGAGTCTGGGAGGTAGAAGTTGCAGTGAGCCAAGATCACGCCACTGCACTCCAGCCTGAGTGACAGAGTGAGACTTCGTCTCAAAAAAAAAAAAAAAAAAAAAAATATTCCTTGGAGTTAGGTTTTATCCATATGGTTCTGGTCTGCTTTTATAGTTTCCACCCAGTGGACATTCAGTTCATTTTAATTTGTATTTTTTTTTGAGTTCTAAATATCTGCTAGGCCACGTGTGTCTGTGGATAATGAACACAAAGATTCAGTACCTATCCTCAGAAAGCTCACAATATGGTGAGGAAAACAGATATGTATGTGGGAAAATATGCATGTTAGAGGCACATCTGTGGATGGGAGTAAATTTGTTTATCAGAAATTCAAATTAAACTGAACATGATGTGTTTTATCTGATAAACGTAGGTACAACATTATCTCCATTATCATTGCCAGTGGAGAGTATGACTTGTGGCAGAATGGCCACCTAATAACTTCAGAACTAGACAGATTAACCCAACTACAGCATGACTTAAGGCAAGCCTCCATAATTCCTAGAGAAGCAGAAGTGCAAACTCAAGTAAATGCTGCCACCCCTAAATAAACCTTAGATGTAAGGTTAAGAAAAACCAAAAGTAATAGGATGGAGGTAGAGTTTAGATACGCTAACTTCAGACCAATAAGCTCTAAGGCAATAAGCATTTCTAGGTATATACCTAATAGCAATGGATGTGTATTTTTATTAAAAGTAATGTACAATATTGGTCATAAAGCTTTCTTCATAATATTCAAGGCTAAAAATAACCCAATGTTCATGAAAGGAGATAAACAAATTGTAATATATTAACACAGGGAAATTCTAAACAGAATTGAGAAAAAATTTTGCTATACACAAGTACTTGGATAAATCTCACAAACAAAATATTGGATGGAAGAAGTCAGAAATTAATACAAATTGTATAATTCCATTTATATAAAATTTGAAAATAAGACAGAAATAACTTATGGTGATGAAAATCAAGATAGTGATTACTTTGAGGAGGCGTGTGTGATTATGGTGGGACAAAAGCAGGATGCTAGGGTGCTGATCATGTTGTATTTTTGATCTGTGAAATTGTTACACAGATACGTTCCTCTGTGAAAAATCCTCAAGCAATGTGCTTATAATTTTTGTACTTCTAAATATATTTTACTTCAATTAAAAAGTTACATAAAATAAAGGAGGAAGAGATTCTTATGCAGAGACACCTAAGCAGGGCTTTGGAAGCTGAGTAGGAGTGAGAATGTGAAAGAGTTGGCATATGGAATGCATGAAGTATGAAATGGAATGGAGTATTTGTAGAACCGCATGCACTTTAATGCAATTTGCCTTCTGTGTGGTAAGGAGAAGTGGAAGGAGAGGAGCCTGGAAATACAGGTAATGACAGCTCAATGGGGGCTTGAAGCTCATGTGTTTCAGGTGACTCTAATGACTCAACTCACTCTCTTAGCCTCATGTCCCATTTCAGCCATGGCTGGCTTCCATATTGACTCCAACTTCTTTTTGTAGATGGTGTCTTACCTCAAGCAGGTACTGCAGTTTTTTAACTTTTCACCCTGGAAAGACTCTTATGCCACAGAAACTCGAATGCTCTTTCCTCATGCCTATATAGGTAGCCCAGAAAGTGCAGGCAACCCTAACCAGTAGGAGATGGGAACTTACAGATAAATACTTCCAGTTGGTCCTCATGGAGACAATTCTGAGAAGAGAACACATTATGCTCAGAAGTTGATGGGACAAGCGAGAGCTTTGTTACCTTCACTAGTAAGCTTGATAACCTACTCTTATAATAGATTTCCCTACTTCCTCCCTCTCCCAAGTTGCTTACTCCTGCCCTAGGATATTGCCTTCCTAATGAACTACATGCACCCAGGTCTTGGCCCCAGGCTCTGCATTAAGAACACAAACTAAGCTTTGTGGATTCTACCTTGCAAGGTAGTGGAAACTCTAGTTAAGGGGGGCTACACAGAGCCAGGCAGGATAATGAGCAACAATGCAGGCAAGGGACTCCTTGGGAGATTGTTTGGGTCTTTGAGTGTCCAGAGAAATCACCCCTGCTTCTCTGAAGCAATAAAAATAGGACAAAGGAGCAAGCAACACAAATAGAAGATGAAGCATGAATTTTATTTCTGACAAAGGTCGTATAGGGGAAGGTGACTCATGTATTTAGGCAGATGGGTTTCCTGTTAATTAACCTCAATCAAACAGATTGACTTTCAACAGGGTTAGGGCCATAAGACTTTCCCACAGCAACACGGAATCTGCCCCTAGAGGGGCAGAGTAGAATGCCTATATACAGGCTGGAAAAAAAAAGAGAAAGAGAGAGACAGAGAGAGATTGCTCTAGTAATCAAGATAATGAAGTAAAGCTGTGTTGAAAAGCAGCATTTGAGCTGAGGATTGGTGAGTGAGCAGAGTTTTGACAGGTGAAGATAGAAGATTACATGTGAGATAGTGCTTTCTAAGTGATTAAATGCTAAACCAAAGTCATTACTATACCGATGATTATAGAAAATAGATTATCTAATGGAGGATGCAGGTAGGATTTGGAGTGTTTTTTCATTTCTTCTTAGAAAGTTAAATGGAATTCAGTCTTATCAACTAGTGGGTGGAATTTTGAGCTAAAATATCAATATGTAGGAACTACAGTCCTCCACATTCCTTTCCCACAAATTCATATTCATTAAATCTTTCTCGCTTGTTGCTAAGCAGATGATGTAAGAATATATTAAAAATCATAAATATTATCACCGTAGGATTTGCAAGTCAATGTGTCCTGTTATGAATGAGGTTGAAAAGTTCTAACCTCCTGAATTCTTGTCCACATTCTGTGCAGGTCATCAGTACTTCCTCCAGGGTATATAATCAGCACCAGAAAAGACAGTAAATGCTTGCACAGCATTGCTGTTTCTTCTGTACCCCCCGCCCTTGTTTATTATCTCCACTTTTACTGATACCTACACATATATGATGGCATATGCATAAGCGAAGGCATGTATTCACCCCCATACCCATACATGCACAATCCACTTGGAAATACACACAGACACAGCTAAAATGCAAAGGTAGGGATTTAGAATACCTTTCTACTACCTAAATATAAATGCTTGTCACTTTCATTTTTTAAGGGAGAATATGGGTCAACATATCCTTAAAAGAATCTTTCATATTATCTTGTTTTGTTTTGTATTGTTTTGTTTAGCATGCATAGTCAAAGGAAATTTCAGAGCTGACATAACATAAGATCTTGGCATCTTGTGAATACTTTCTCCTCAGTCTGTCCTGAGTCAAGACCAACAGGCTATCAGATTGTGTTGAAGCTTTATTAATCTCTTCTCTCCTGCTGCTGTCAGCCTTTTGACCATTTTTCTGGTAATTATCCCTGAAAACAGGAGAAGCTGTTGGTCTGTTTTCATTCAATTTCATGATTCTGGTTTAGAAGGAGGGAAAAATAAATATGGGAAAAGTGAGGTTTGGTGCTGCTTTAAAATTTTACAGATAATCTGAATTCGCTGAAATTCAGGCTTAAAATATTAAAATAGCAAGTTACTAATACAACATTCTTAGTAACCAATATTTTTATTCTATTCACTTTCACAATTCAGTTGATGACCTATTGAAAGCCAGGCCCTGGGTTATGTGTTAGAGAGAGAGATGAGTGAACAAGACTTGTCTGCTTCTTGCTCTCCTGAAGTTCATGGGCAAAACTGAAATACAGCCAACAGACCAGGAATTACAGATGTGATGAATGACAGGAGGATACACGCAGGGTGCTGTGGGAAGGCAGAACACGGAGATTCAATACAGTCCATATCTTCACGGAAGGACTTTATAAGGGAATCGTGTAAAGAGGAGATTTGAAGAACAAGCAGCAGCTAGCCAAGAGAGTTTGATGAGCATTTGAGGCAGAGATCATGCAATCAATCAAGTTAAATTACCTAATAAGAAACACTTGTTTTGAGTAGCGTTTGTATTTTTTTCAGGCAAGTCCTTAAGGAGAATAGAGAAAACACCTGCGGAGCATCCAGACCGTCACTAGGAAGTGTGTGTCCAGAAGTCCTCTTTTGAGTGACACAAGCATGGGGGCACATAGATAGACAATCAAAGACCTTTGCAGAGCAATGGGACTTTGGCATTTTCTCCCATCTTTCCCTACTCCTCTGGGTTCTCAGATGAAAATAAATGTGGTGAGAATACAGGACTAAGAGTAATGGCTAAGCGAATAACCTGCCTTGTAAAAGAAGAAATTGAGATGTTTCACTTGCTGCACAATCTGTAAGAAGGTACTTTGATAGCTCAGTATATTAAGTTTATTTAATAACCTCGTCCCACCTCGCTATTAAACAACCAAGTTGCCAGGTGTGCTCCAATTAAAGTTAACCTCTCTACTTCTGAGAGAATTGCAGCAGGAGGGTGCTTTAAGGACCCTTAGAAATATCACCATATTATATGAATGGTAAAAATCAAGTTTGGACATTTACTTGGTGTTTTCCCAAAATCAGACTGCCAAGATGGAAACTAAGGTTTTTTGACTCTCAGTAGACGGCACATTGACGAGTCACACTCCTTCCATTGAAGCTTCCAGCAATTTTATAACCAGCCTATAGAAGATATCAAGCACATATATAACTTTGGATTTAGGTTTCAAATCATTGATTGAAAACAACAGGATATCCTCAGAAAATAAATGAAAGATAAAAGTCACCTGTAATTCATCTTTCAAGACTGATCTGATGACCTGTCTCAAGATTTGCAAACCAATGTCACAGATTTTTTTTTTAAGGGAGATGCGTTAGGTCCATATAATGTTTAGGGACTTAAAAGTTGATGCTTGATGACCCAAAGTGGTTTCTAGTGATTGTCATGTCGTTTTCTCAGGCATCACCCACTTTCTTTGAAATCTGGTGCAGAATTGTCATCTAAAGTGCATGACAAATTTGCCAGTGTCTAAATTACAGTGTATGCCTTTTGCCATGGTAGAAAGTGATAGTAAAATAATTTTGTGAATTTTAAGCAGATTCTGATTTAAATAGTTTTAAATATTTGAAAGGTGCTTTATTTATTGTTTCTTGTCAGCATTATCTTGTAGAAAATGTAAGCGTTAACAAACTGGTTGTTCTCTGTCAAAATTACTGAACCGGTCTTATAACTTCTTTTAATTCACTTATTTCATAAGGAGAGAAAGATCTTTGTAAGGGTAGCTATTTTTAAAGCAACCTTAAGCATATTTATTCCTTTATCCTTCCCCCTAATTTGTGAGGTCAATGATATCCACCCATTTGACTGATAGCAAATCCCATCTGTATGAAATCAGCTTATCTAAATACATTAGGAATGGCCAGCAGGCCTGTTTCATGGAAATTATATTGGTGAATAACTTTGTGGCGAGAAAATCATGAGGTCATGGCCACTATCGCTTTAAAACTAAATGAGCAAATCTTTCGATCAGTTTGCTTTTGCTCTTTCCATAGTCAGAGTTCAGTGGTCATTTTCCTCTTAGAGTTTGACATTCAGAGCATCTCTAAAGCCCAGAAAATAAGAGCAAGGTTAGCTGTTGGGGTTGGGGGTGCGCTGATGAAGTATGAGGTAAGCAATAACCCTAACTGATGAGGTGTGAATATATTGCCTCAAATATTGCTCAGAAGTTTGTGATATGAATTAGAACTATTATGTCTTTGAGATAATCTTAGTACAGACATTATATTTGGAGACTTCTGTGTATTATGTTAGCATATTTTGCTTAAAGAAGAAAAGTAAGATTCTACACAGTAAAATGGTGGCTGGGGGTGGGGGTCATATCCATTTAAAGAAAAATAATTTTGTTATGGGCTACTCTGTGTTGGGAAAGTACTTCTACTTGGTATCTCCTATTCCAGGTTAAAAATATGAAATCTAGGAGGTGAGCATTGCTAGGATAATCATCTCCTAAGAGTTATAAACATAGCTTAGGCAATAACTCATAAGAAAATACTTGTTTGTTGCTTCTCTATTTCCCCTTTCACATTTCTGAAGGAAGCCCTTTACACCATGTGTATGTTCATGATATACCAAGTCTTCCCTTATCAAAGTCATATCTAAGTAACTAAGATCTGATGAAGAAAGGTTTTTTTAGAAAAAAAAATTGGTGCAAAGAATTATGTCAATATGTTTTTAAAATGTGCTTATTCTTAAGACCCATGTATCTGATCTCAGCACATCCCAGTATTTTGTAAAATGAAAGACTGCCTATTGTTAAATGATGCTCAGGTTTCGATAGAGCAAACAGAATTATACTTGGTGGGAAAGTGGGGTGAGGGGAACAGTCATGGTGGGGAGAAGAGGATGTCTTCTAGAACTGTGTTTATTCTAAGGCAATAACAAGGTTGAATCCCTTTGACTCTATGCTTTGATGTCCTCTGGGTCATCTGGTGATCCACTATTTCTGTGAGTGGTAAAATGTTTATGAAGAAGGTGGTGAAAAAGGCAAGAAAATTTTCCCAGGAATTCTATAATACACTGTAAAAAGATAAACAAGATTAACGCAAAAAAAAAAAAAAATTCTCATGAGGACATTCATGTCTTATTCCTCTGAACTTTATTTGCTACAATACATTTGCCAAGGAATTGTATGTGAATCCTCTTTCAATTTAATTTTAGTATAAATATGGTAGGGAATGTAAGTACAAAAAAATGAAGGTGGAACTGTAAGCAGAGGTTATTTAAGAAATAATCTCTGTAATGCAGTGCTTCCCTACCTTTAAAGACACACATTAAAAATGGGAATGTTTGTTAAAATATCCTGAGGTTAGCCAATGAACATGATGGAGGCTGGGAGCTCCAATTACTCCAGGCACTATGCACCACCACAAGGTGTATACCTGTAGCCCATCTGCAAGGCATAAATTTGTAAATCGTCTGTAACACACTGATGAGAAAGCTCTGCACAAGTGTGATTTTTTGCAAGTAGATTTCCATCTTTTGCATCTTCATCGGTAATACTCCACATGCACTCAAAGGAAACCTATTTGATCCTCAACTCAGCTGCTTATTTATCAGTAAATGTATGTGATTTGTGCTAATCACAAAAATTATTCTTTACTCTGAGTTTATGAAGAATCTGGCCACTGTCTCAATTACAGATATATGTAACACAAAGGCATTAAATAACCAAAATTCACACAAGCTGAAAGAAAAAGGTATGCTCTTCAGTAAAATATTTCACATTTCAGGTCTTCTAAGAAATAACCACATCCACCTCATCCTTGTGAGAGGTCTTTATCTCCTAAGTTGATGATGACACAGTAATAAAAAAAAAGTGTATGAGTCCATCTGTTATCTTGCCTGAGCCCGAAAAACAAAACAATCTATGCTCCAACCCTAATCCCAAATCCCCTCTCTTCCCACATTCACCACCACCAGAGTCATATCCATCTCTTCTTTTCTCTCGATATTGCATGTTGGAAGAGATAATTCAAAAAGTAGTAATTGAGTCATCCAATAGTCTTTAGTTGCAGTAATTTCACACTCTAGCTACACATTACAATAAACTGGGAAGCTTTTAAAATTTACCTATATCTAGGTGCCATTAAATACTATTCTATAAGGATGGAGAGACAAGATGCCCCAGATAAAGTAAAATAGTTTAGAAATAATCTGAGGCAATTAATATGCTAAAATGCAATACAAAGATGAGCTCATAGAAAGTACTGATTATTATTGTTAGCATTGAAGTTTTAAAGAACAAGGTTCAGAGGAGCTGGGGCTTGAGATGGACAAAGTGCAAAGGATATCCTCAGGTAAAGACCAGAGGAGAGGGCCTGCTGAAAGAACAGAGTATGAACACTATAGACGACTCCAGGTAAACTCAGAGTGGTTGTGGAAAAGGAGTGAGGTAGGCCTGGTTAATTTTAATATTCATTTGAGAAGCAATGGGAATTGGTATTACATAACTGGGCAAAATCAGATGATGGATATACTTGAAAATAACACCAAGAGTTCATTCTGGAGTTCAAATGATAATTAGAGGCTTTCATTAGAGAGGAAGGAAATGAGATTAGAAAGATAGGACAGTGCCCAAAGTCTTTGGGGTTCTCGAGGGCACCAGTTGAAGACTGACTTCTGCAGCAGGTTTAATGACTTGAATCTATCACCCCTTCTCAATACATACCTTTCTTGTTGCTCATTACTGTGTGAACATCCCTGATAACCAGCTTGCATGTACAACTATTACTATGCATTTGCCTTTATGGAACATGTCTCTGTGATTTCCTATTGCATAGCACCTAACAGCAACTAACAAACTTTAAGTTATAACAAATATTTCCACAATGGTAATGAGCTCTTCTCTAGTTATATAGTCTTGGATACATCACTTAATCCCTCCAATCTTGGTTTACTACATTTTTGCAATGAAGACACAAGATTTAAGTATTTTCTAATCTTATTTATAGCATTAACATCACATAAGTTTCTGATTATCATTCTCAGCCATATAAATGATAACATTTGTAAAGAGAAACTGCTTCATTCCTGGCCATTTACTCCCACTAGGTTTGAGCAAACTATTATTTATACAAGGAATTGTATAACTTTTGTTTTCTCTGGACAGTTCAAAAAAATAACTGATGTTTGACAAGAAGAAAAGAATATTGATCTTATTTATTTTTGTTTTATGGGTTGATAAAGGTAAATTTAAAAATCTGCAGGTTATACACCGTACTGGCATAAATAAGATCAGTAAATGAAATCATCAAACTCTATTGTCATTCATACATGAAATGTACAAAACAGTTATGATTTAAAGATTTTAATACATAATTAAAAATGGACAATTGAGTATTACATAGTTATGTAACATTGATACTGTTAGATATGTGGATGTATATATTCTTTCCAGTAAAATAGTTTCATGCTTATAAAAGTCACCCTAGGTCAACTTGGGACAAAGAAAACAATGTACAGTAGAAATAAACCAAGTATTAAATAGAATATATAGGTAAGGAAAAAATATTATAAAGCAGTTACATTTTTTACACACACACACACACAAATAAATACACTTTTCTATTATTTGAAGGCAATTCACAATCATTTCCAGGAATTCTGTGAGAATTTAAGGCCATTTGTTCTAAAGAAATGCTTTAATTTAGACACAACTTCACAAAACTGTAATTCTTGTAAAAACTGTACATGCAAAAACTCTTTACAATTATTCGTGGACAGGCAGGTCAGTATATAGGAGTAGGTTATTTCACAAATGTGTTGTGCACTAAGTCACATAGTTGTATATATTTAACTGAGAATTTCACAAAAGACTTCCAGCCTGTGCACCTTGCGTGGCAACATGGAATGGTGATAACAAGAAATCCCAATCAAGAGAGCCAGTATCCCTTTGAATTAAAATATCTAGACAAGATATAATGGAATAAAAAGTTTAAAACATCTGCTACATGGTTCACAGTTAAATAGTCTTGGTTTCAGTCTTTCTAAATATCATTATTATATCAGGATGCTACTTTTTACAAAGCATTTTCTGTGCATTTATAGATCACAATGTTTGACTTTTTCTAATTTCTACTTAGTGTTACAAAATACAAACCAACTGCGGTCTAAATTTAGAACCCAAACTCCATGAAAAGTGCATGTTCAACCAGGAGACACATCTGCCAGGCTTAGACTCCCATACTCAGCAAACATTGCTGAGAAACTGATTATTAAGCAGATGTAGTTTCTTAAGACAATCCAGTTACTGAGAAATAGAAAAGCATTTTTCCCTTCCCTTATTTGCAATTGTGTTTGTCCAGACATTCAAAGAGATATTGCTCTTGTGATTATAGCTATTGCAATTTAGAAGACAAAGGATTCAGTATTCAAAACTCTTATTCTTAAGAACGGTTATAAAAGTATTGAAATTTAAAAAGTAGTAACATGTAAACATTGATACAGAGACTGCTTTCCTATACACATAGCAGTCAAAGACAATATTTGAGTTAAAAACATAGTTTGTGCTTTTTCCCAACAATACATTGGAAATTAGCTGTTTCTGTTAAAAAAAAAAAAAAAAGATTTAGAGAAGACATCCATACTTTGCTTCAAGCATTTAAACAATTTTTCTGTTGCTCATGCAACAACCATATTTACAGTTTTGGTTTAGGAATAGATTTAATTTTGGATCCAAGAAAGCACATTAACCAGTACTGCTGAAACCAAACTGAGAAAAGTATCCCATTGCCTGGTTCATCACAGAGCACCAGGCACAAAGCATTAACTCAGCAGTTCTGATTTGTAGTGACATTAGCATTTCAGAGCGCAGTCATATTTGAGTCTGTAACACATGTGTAGGTGGGGTGTATGGGGGAGGTGCAGGTGATGGCTTGATTCCTCGGGCTCTCATATAGGAGAGAAACTGCTCAGGGATCTCAGCTAGGACGTCTTTCGCCAATCTAGCCATGCTCAATACGTGGTTTCCGCTTCTGTCAATATAATCCCTGAATGGCACAAACTAAAACAGAGATGAAAGAAAGTTACTTCACAGACTTTAGCAGGCTATGTAATAAACACAAAAAAATCAACACATGTACACATCTGGTCATAGGAAAATCAGGGAAACTGAGAGTAATGGAGAGATGGATAACAATTATACATTTTTAAAATATTCAATAGGCCAGGCACAGTGGCTCATGCCTGTAATCACAGCACTTTGGGAGGCCGAGGTGTCGGATTACCTTAAGTCAGGAGTTCAAGACCAGCCTGGCCAACATGGTGAAACCCCGTCTCTACTAAAAATACAAAAATTAGCTGGACGTGGTGGCACACCCCTGTAATCCCAGTTACTTGGGAGGCTGAGGCAGGAGAATTGCTTGAGCCCGGAAGGCAGAGGTTGCAGTGAGCCGAGATCATGCCACTGCACTTCAGCCTGGCTGACAGAGTGGACCCCCATTCCAAAAAAAAAAAAAAAAAAAATTCAATACACTACAAATAGCTGTAAGTGACTAAACTTACCTAATATATGCTTTATCTCAAAAGGAACACAATCGTTTTCTATATTTTTTCCCCAATAACTCATGTCACTTAGTCCTAATATGCTTATTATGTTGCCAAATGTCTTCTGCAGTTTTGGGTTCAATATCTAGCCTGAATCCCAACAGGATGGATCATTTAAGCTCTTTGGGGCTTGGTTTCCTCTCAAATGGAGTTAATACACGCCTAATTCAGCTTCCAATATAAAAATACTATCCAATTCTGGAAAAGAAACGAGTATTACCCAATTGAGGGTAAAATATAATAGTGTACATTGTTTAAAAAGTCCTAAACCCATTAAAGTATTTTAATTATTTCTATGAACAAAAAAATCACACGGAATATGAATATAGAATTCACACAGCTCATATTAATAGAAAGCTGAAATATTCAGTACATTGAGTTTTGCATCATATGTTGATTTTTTAATATCTATTATTTGAGAAGACAGTAAAAATGATCTTGGCATAAGATTTGAGTATATTTCCTATTGAAATATCATCATTCTAACAACACATATTAGGTTGGAGCAAAAAGTAATTGCGGTTTTTGCAGTAAAGTGCAGTTTTGCAGTGGCAAAAACCGCAATTACTTTTGCACCACCCTTAATAAAAATGATTACTATATCTTTATATATGTAATTACGTGACAGCCCTTATCAGCTCAACACCAAATGCTCCTGTAATAGATTGCCTGATTCCATTCTCATTTATAATGGTTACTTAAGTTAATAAACACTGTGCTGTTTGAGGGCATTAGTTCAATTTTCCCTTAGAGGCATAATGATGCTTGACACAACTTTGAAGTGATTGGAACTGTGAATGTTGTGATAATTTAAAAGCACAGTAATTCTAGGTCTTCAGAGAAAAGGCAAAGTGAAGATATTTTAATATGTTGAACAATTTGAGTACAATATGTAAAAATTTGAATTAAATCATTTTTTTCTCTGTATGAAGACAAAGAACAATCCTGTCTCATGCTGTAAAATACCATTTTACATTTATTTTGAAAATAAAATAAGTTTGCTTTTTATTTAAAGTTATTCAATATGTGCCTCTGGAAAACAATCATTATGGGAAGGCAGCATTTAAAATGGTCAGGTTGCTACAGGTAAACCAAGAAAAATTTTAAGAAATCAAAGATTAGGTATAATGCGCCTTGATTCAGTGAAGGTATTCTCTTTTAAAAGAAGAGAAGAAAATTATTCCTTTCTTTTTAAAATAAGGCATTACAAGCAAGCGCATGTATATGACTAAAATTTTACCTTATTTGTCTATACCCTATTTCCAGGAGGAAAGCTCAGAGCAGTTTTTAGAAATAGGTATTTAAAAGGTGACATATCTTTCTGCCACTAAGGGCAAGAAAGGCAGCTTGCTAAGGGTGCAGGGGAAAAAAAAAAACTAACAATAAATGCGATCTTTACTTCAGAAGAGAATGAGGAGAATCAGAACTTTTGTGAAGTCTTTATTCCCTAGCTATGGACAAGATTTGACATTTTTAACAGAAAAAAATCAAAGCGGTATAAAAAAATAAATTGAGGTTAATTTTCTCTCTGAAACTATAATTAGAAAAGAGAAAATAGGAATCAACATAGTTAGCGATTAATGAGAAAATATATCTAATTGTAACTATAATTTACTTCATTCTTATTCTAGAAGGTGCAATGCTTTAAATGTTAACATTTAGTAATGTTGGTATGGTTAATATACATGCAGTGGTCTTTAGACTTTTTTTTTTGAAGAGTTTTTCTTCTTTTTTTTATAGAAAATGGATGTAGCTAATGCACACATTTCAGGGAAATGTTGGCAAGCAGTTGATGCTTCTCTGTGGAAAGGGAAGATCTCCCCTGCTTTTATCTTACCTTTACCTCAACTTTGGTCTCATATTTTTAATTCTTTACCTTGCTTCTGCATTACGGACATTAAACTCATTTAAGTTTTTACCTCCCTCTTCTCAGAAACTTTGGAATTAGACTTCCCAGTTTCAAAGCCTGGTTCTGCTGCCTGTTGCCTGCATGATCTTGAGCAGGTTATTTTCTACTCTTTGCCTGTTTCTTCTTCTAGAAAATAAAAACCAGATGGCTTCACTGCAAATTCTACCAAAGTTTTAGAGAACTAACATGAATTATTCTCAAGCTATTTTTTAAAATTGAAGGAAAGAAACTGGCCAGCAACCTAGCTTAAAAGATCCTCCATAATGGCCATGCAAGTCTATGCACAGATGGAAGAATAGACACTGCAGGAGCTGGTAAAGTATTTCTTTGGTGGTCAGGACCAAGCCTTTCAGGTCCATTTCAAGATGGGTGAATAGGAACAGCTCTGGTCTGCAGCTCCCAGTGTGATAGATGCAGAAGATGGGTGATTTCTGCATTTCCAACTGAGGTACCTGGCTCATCTCATTGGGACTGGTTGGACAGTGGGTGCAGCCCACAGAGGGCAAGCCAAAGCAGTGCGGGGCATCACCTCACCTGTGAAGTACAAGAGGTTGGGGGATTTCCCTTTCCTAGCCAAGGGAAGCCATGACAGACTGTGACAGACTGTACCTGGAAAAAGGGAATACTTCTGCCCAAATACTGCACTTTTCCCACAGTCTTAGCAACTGGCAGACCAGCAGCTTCTCTCCTGTGCCTGGCTCGGTGAGTCCCATGCCCACGGAGCCCTGCTCACTGCTAGCACAGCAGTCTGAGATCAACCTACAAAGCTGCAGCCTGGCAGGGGGAGGGGCATCTGCCATTGCCGAGGCTTGAGTAGGTAAACAAAGCGGCTGGGAAGCTTGAACTAGGGGGAGGCCACCACAGCTCAGCAAGGCCTACTGCCTCTATAAACTCCATCTCTGTGGGCAGGGCACAGCTGAACAAAAGGCAGCAGAAAGTTTTGAAGACTTAAACAGCCCTGTCTGACAGTTCTGAAGAGAGCAGTGGTTCTCCCAGCATGGCATTTGAGCTCTGAGAATGGACAGACTGCCTCCTAAAGTGGGTTGCTGACCCCTGTGTAGCATAACAGGGAGACACCTCCCACTAGGAGCTGATAGACACCTCATACAGCTCAGTGCCCCTCTGGGATGAAGCTCCCAGAGGAAGGATCAGACAGCAATATTTGCTGTTCTGCAATATTTGCTGTTCTGCAGCCTCCGCTGGTGATACCCAGCCAAACAGGGTCTGGAGTGGACCCCCAGCAAACTCCAACAGACCTACAGCTGAGGGATCTGTTAGAAAGAAAACTAACAAACAGAAAGGAATAGCATCAACATCAACAAAAAGGACATCCATACCAAAACCCCATCTGTAGGCCACCAACATCAAAGACCAAAGGTAGATAAAACCACAAAGATGGGAAGAAACCAGAGAAGAAAAGCTAAAAATTCTAAAAACCAGAGTGCCTCTTCTCCACCAAAGGATCACAGCTCTTTGCCAGCAATGGAACAAAGCTGGATGGAGAATGACTTTGATGAGTTGACAGAAGTAGGCTTCAGAAGCTCAATAATAACAAACTTCTTCAAGTTAAAGGAGATGTTCTCACCCATCACAAGGAAGCTAAAAACCTTGAAAAAAGGTTAGACGAATGGCTAACTAGAATAAACAGCGTAGATAAGAACTTAAATGACCTGATGGAGCTGAAAACCATGGCACAAGAACTTTGTGATGCATGCACAAGCTCCAATAGCCGATTCAATCAAGTGGAAGAAAGGATATCAGTGATTGATTGAAGATAAAATTAATGAAATAAAGCAAGAAGACAAGATTAGAGAAAAAAGAGTAAAAAGAAACGAACAAAGCCTCCTAGAAATACAGGACTATGTGAAAAGACTAAATCTACGTTTGATGGGTGTACCTGAAAGTCATGGGAGAATGGAACCAAGTTGGAAAACAGTCTTCAGGATATGAATCATGAGAACTTCCCCAACCTAGCAAGGCAAGCCAACATTCAAATTCAGGAAATACAGAGAACACCAAAAGGTACTCCTCGAGAAGAGCAACTCCAAGACACATAATTGTCAGATTCACCAAGGTTGAAATGAAGGAAAAAATGTTAAGGGCAGCCAGAGAGAAAGGTTGGGTTACCCACAAAGGGAATTCCATTAGAGTAACAGTGGATCTCTCAGCAGAAACCGTACAAGCCAGAAGAGAGTGGGAGCCAATATTCAACATTCTTAAGGAAAAGAATTTTCAACCTAGAATTTCATGTCCAGCCAAACTAAGCTTCATAAGTGAAGGAGAAATAAAATCCTTTACAGGCAAGCAAATGCTGATTGATTTTGTCACCACCAGGCCTGCCTTACAAGAGCTCCTTGAAGGAAGCACTAAACATGGAAAGGAACAACCGGTACCAGCCACTGCAAAAACATGCCAAATTGTAAAGACCATCAATACTATTAAGAAACTGCATCAATTAATGGGCAAAATAACCAGCTAACATCATAATGACAGATCAAATTCACACATAACAATATTAACCTTAAATGTAAATGGGCTAAATACCCCAATTAAAAGACACAGACTGGCAAACTGGATAGTAAAGATCCATCAGTATCCTATACTCAGGAGGCCAATCTCACACGCAGAGACACACATAGGCTCAAAATGAAGGGATGGAGGAAGATTTACCAAGCAAATGGAAAGCAAAAAAACTGGAGGGGTTGCAATGCTAGTCTGATAAAACAGACTTTAAACTGACAAAGATCAAAAAAGACAAAGGCCATTACATAATGGTAAAGGGATCAACGCAACAAGAAGAGCTAACTAACCTAAATATATATGCACCTAATACAGGAGCACCCAGATTCATAAAGCAAGTCCTTAGAGACCTACAAAGAGACTTAGACTCCCACACAATAATAATGGGAGACTTTAACACCCCACTGTCAATATTAGATCAACTAGACAGAAGGTTAACAAGGACATCCAGGATTTGAACTCAGCTCTGCACCAAGCATGCCTAATAGACATCTACAGAACTCGCTACCCCAAATCAACAGAATATACATTCTTCTCAGCAACACATTGCACTTATTCTAAAATTGACCACATAATTGGAAGTAAAGCACTCCTCTCCAAATGTAAAAGAACAAAAATCACAACAAACTCTCTCTCAGACCACAGTGAAATCAAATTAGAACTCAGAATTAAGAAACTAATGCAAAACCGCACAACTACATGGAAACTGAACAATCTGCTCCTGAATGACTACTGAGTAAATAGCGAAATGAAGGCAGAAATAATGATGTTCTTTAAAACCAATGAGAACAAAGACACCATGTACCAGAATTGCTGGGACACATTTAAAGCAGTGTGTAGAGGGAAATTTATATAGCACTAAATGCCCACAACAGAAAGCAGGAAAGATCTAAAATCGACACCCTAATATCAAAATTAAAAGAACTAGAGAAGCAAGAGCAAACAAATCAAAAAGCTAGCAGAAGGCAGGAAGTAACTAAGATCAGAACAGAAATGAAGGTGATAGAGACACAAAAAACCCTTCAGAAAAATCAGTGAATCCAGGAGCTGGTTTTTTAAAAGCTCAACAAAATTGATAGACCACTAGCAAGACTAATAAAGAAGAAAAGTGAGAATTAAATAGATGCAATAAAAAATGATAAAGGGGATATCACCACTGATCCCACTGAAATACAAACTACCATCAGAGAATACTATAAACACCTACATGCAAATAAACTAGAAAATTCAGAAGAAATGGATAAATTCCTTGACACATATACCCTCCCAAGACTAAACCAGGAAGAAGTTGAATCTCTGAATAAGCCAATAACAGGCTCTGAAATTGAGGCAATAATTAATAGGCTACCAACCAAAAAAATCCGGAACCAGATGGATTCACCACCAAATTCTACCAGAGGTACAAAGAAGAGCTGGTACCATTCCTTCTGAAACTATTCCAGTCAACAGAAAAAGAGGGAATCCTCCCTAACTAACTTTATGAGGTCAGCATCATCCTCTTACTAAAGCCTGGCAGAGACACAACAAAAAAAGAGAATTTTAGACCAATATCTGTAATGAGTATCGATGCAAAAATCCTTGATAAAATACTGGCAAAGTGAATCCTGCAGCATATCAAAAAACTTACCCACCATGATCTAATCTGCTTCATTCCTGGGATGCAAGGCTCGTTCAAAATACACAAATCAATAAATGTAATACATCACATAAATAGAACCAATGACAAAAATCATACGATTATCTCAATAGATGCAGAAAAGGCCTTCAACAAAATTTAACAGCCCTTCATGCTAAAAACTCTCAATAAACTAGGTATTGATGGGATGGATCTCAAAATAATAAGAGCTATTTATGACAAACCCACAGCAATATCATACTGAATGGGCAAAAACTAGAAGCATTCCCTTTGAAAACCGGCACAAGACAAGGATGCCCTCTCTCACCATTCCTATTCAACATAGTGTTGGAAGTTCTGGCCAGGGCAATCAGGCAAGAGAAAGAAATAAAGGGTATTCAATTAGGAAAAGAGGAAGTCAAATTGTTCCTGTTTGCAGATGACATGACTGTATATTTAGAAAACCCCATTGTCTCAGCCCAAAATCTCCTTATGCTGATAAGCAACTTCAGCAAAGTCTCAGTATACAAAATCAACATGCAAAAATCACAAGTATTTCTAAATACCAATAACAGACAAACAGCCAGATCATGAGTGAATTCAATTCACAATGGCTACATATAAAATAAAATACCTAGGAATGCAACTTACATGGGATGCAAAGGACCTCTTCAAGGAGAACTACAAACCACTGCTCAACGAAATAAGAGGACACAAACAAATGGAAGAACATTCCATGCTCATGGATAGGAAGAATCAATATCATGAAAATGGCCATACTGCCCAAGGTAATTTGTAGATTCAATGCCATCCCCATCAAGCTACCGATGAATGTCTTCACGGAACTGGAAAAAACTACTTTATAGTTCATATGGAACCAAAAAAGAGCCCACATTGCCAAGACAATCCTAAGCCGAAAGAACAAAGCTGGAGGCATCACGCCACCTGACTTCCAACTATACTAGAAGGCTTCAGTAAACAAAGCAGCATGGTACTAGTACCAAAACAGAGCTATAGACCAATGGATCAGAACAGAGGCCTCAGAAACAACACTGCATATTCTCACTCATAGGTGGGAATTGAACAATGAGAACACTTGGACACAGGGTGGGGAACATCACACACCGGGGCCTGTGGGGGGCTCAGGGAGAGACAGCATTAGGAGAAATACCTAATATAAATGATGAGTTGATGGGTGCAGCAAAGCAACATGGCACATGTATACCTGTGTAACAAACCTGCACATTGTGTACATGTACCCTAGAATTTAATATAATAAAAATAAATAAGTAAATAAAATTGAAGGGGAATGAATTCTTCCAAATATATTCCACAAGGCTAGAACTACCCTAATACCAAAAACCAGAAAAGGACACAACAACAACAAAAATCTACAGGCTAGTATTCGTGATGAACATAGATGCAAACATCTTGAACGAAATACTAGCAAACCAAATACAACAGTACATCAAAGATTATATACCATGATCAAGTAGGATTTATCCCAGGAATGCAAGGATGGTTCAATGTGTGCAAATCAATAAATGTGACACATCATATGAACAGAATGAAAGCAAGAAAAAAAAAAACACAAAACACATGATCTCAATAGATGCAGAAGAAGCATTTGATAAAATACAACATCTCTTCAGGATAAAAATTATCTGTAAATTAGGTGCAGAAGGAACATACCTCAACACAGTAAAGGCCAATATGACAAACCCACAGCTAATATCATAGTGAAAGGAAAAAAGTTGAAAACTTTTCCTCAAAGAACTGGAACAAGAGAAAGATGCCCATTTTCACCATCCTTATTCAACATGGCACTGGAAGTCCTAGCCAGAAAAATTAGGCAACAGAAAGAAATGAACAGCATCTAAACTGGAAAGCAAGAGATTAAGTTATCCCTGTTTGCAGTTGACATGATTGTATACAAGGAAAACCCTGAGAATACCACAACACAACTGTCAGAAGTAATAAGGGAATTCAGAAAAGTTGTAAGATACAAAATCAACATACAAAAATCAGTGACTTTTTTTATGCCAATAGCAAACTAGTTGAAAAAGAAATCAAGAAAGCAATCCCATTTATAATAGCAAAAAAAAAAAACTAGAAATAAGTTTAATCAAAGAGGTGAAAGCTCTCTACAATAAAAAACTATAAAACACTGATGAAAGAAATTTAGGAAGACACACAAAAATAAAAATTTCATGTTCATGGATTGGATTAATATTTTTAAATGACCATACTACCCAAAGCAATCTACAGATTTAAAGTAATACCTGTCAAAATGCCAAGACATTCTTTACAGAAATAGAAAAACACAATCCTAAAATTTGTGTGGTGCCACGTAAGACTCCAAATAGCCAAAGCAATTCTGAGCCAGAAGAAGAAAGCTGAAGGTATCACATTACCAGACTTCAAAATATATTACATAGCCATAGAAACCAAAACAGGAAGGCACTGGCATAAAAACAGACACATAGACCAATGGAACAGAATAGAGAACTCAGAAATAAATCCACATATTTACAGCCAACTGATTTTTGCCAAATGCATTAAGAACATATACTGGGGAAAGAACACCCTTTCCATTAAATGGTGCTGGGATAACTGGATATCCACATGCAGAAGAATGAAACTACACTCTTATCTATCACCATATAAAAATCAACTCAAAATGGGTTAAAGACTTAAATGTAAGATCCTAAACTATGAAACTACTAGAAAAAAACCATAGGGGAAATGCATCAGGACATGAGTAGGCAAAAAATTGTATGAATAAAGCCTCCAAACTTAGGCAATAAAAGTAAAACTAGATAAATGGCATTATATTAAGTTAAAATCTTCTCAACAGCAAAGGAAGTAATCAAGAGAGTGAAGAGACAACATTTTATTCATCTAATAAGGGATTAATATCCAGAATATACAATGAATTCAAACAATAGCAAAACAAAAAACAAACCAAAAACCCTCAAAGAATCTGATTTTAAAATGGGCAAGTGACCTAAATACATATTTCTCCAAAAAAAGCCATACAAATGGCCAAAAGTAATGAGAAAATGCTGAAAAATCACTATTTATCAGGTAAATGCAAATCAAAACCACAGTGAGATATCATCTCATCCCAGTTAGAATGGCTATTACCAAAAAGACAAAAATGGCAAATATTGATAAGGATGTAGAGAAAAGGGAACTCATACATTGTTGGTGGGAATGTAAGTTATTACAACCATTATGGAAAACAGAACTACATAAGCTTCAGCAATTCCACTACTATCCACATGAAAGGAAACCAGTATGTCAAATAAAGAGCTGCATTCCCATGTTTATTGCAGCATTATTCACAATAGCCAAGATATCATATTGACCTAAGTGTCCATTAACAGATGAATGGATAAGGAAAGTGTAGCATATGTACACAATGAAATACTATTCCGCCATAAAAAATGAAATTCTGTCATTTGTGGCAACATGGATAAGCCTGGAGGACATTATGTTAACTGAAATAAGCTGGGCATGGAAAAATAAATATATATGTTCTCCCTCATATGTGTAAGCTAAAAAAGTTGATCTCGTAGCAACAGAGAGTAGAACAGCGGTTACTATAGGCTGGGAAGGACAGGTCGGGAAAGAGGAGTAAGGAGACTGTGGTTCATGGATACAAAATTACAGCTAGATAGGAGGAATAAATTCTGTTGTTCTCTAGCCCTGTAGGGTTACCATAGTTAATGATTATTTACTGCATATTTTTGAATAGCTAGAAAACAAAATTTTGAATGTCCCCGACCAAAAAAATAAATGTCTGAGATATGGGTATGCTATCCCTGATAGAATAATTACACATTGCATACATGTAATGAAATATCACATTGTACCCTAGAAATATGTATAATTATGTCAATAAAATAAAAAAGGATAATTACAGAATACCTATTTCATTGTTTTGTATTAAATAAAGTTAAAACTTAGTGCTTAAACAGTAGCAGTTCAATTTGTAATATGTATTATATATGAAAGCCATCATTATAATTACTTTTCTATTCACTAACTTACACATTTATATAGTCAATATAAAGCAATTTTGAAATAGTTTTCAATTTATATTCACATCAAACTTTAACGAAGATTATTATCAATTTTATCTCTTTCAAATTTGAATACAGTATCAGTTCATCTAAAACAGTAATTCCTGGCCTTTTAAAATTTTAAAACACTGTTGTTCCACCTTTTCAGCAAGTCCTACAGGATATGCAGATGTTTTTTAATTGAGGTAAATTGAATTTCACTTTTAAGAATTTTATGACACTCTGAAACATCAAAGCTAAGGCTCATAATCATCACTCTTCTTAGAATACACACAGTTCTACTCTTCTTTAAAACAGTTTATAAATAACAGGTAAAAAAGAAATCCTCAATTTCAACCTAGAATGGGAGTATACATCACATTTAGTTTAGGTTTGTTAGGTAAGCACAGAGTCTGATATTCCATTTGGATATTAGGGGGTACTGCCTACAGGTTGAGAACAACTGTCATAGAAGTCAGGGTTATCAAACAGGAGTATCCTTCATCCCACACTTATATCTGGAGTAGGATAAAAAAAAGTCACTAGCCTAAACTAAACCTTTTCCAAAGGAACATTTATTTCTTCAGTCATGTCACAAGGTACTTTATAAATAGGAGAAAAGACAATGACTTCAGAAATTTCCTATACTTCTTATTTCAGATCTTAAAACTTTCATGGCAAAATTGCCCTCTTTCTTGAAAGACTGCTCATATCCTTTTATTTTTACAGGTTTCTACTCAACTTCTTAGGCCACTCTGTTTATTACCTCTATTAGTCCATCATTTCTGATCCCTGTACCTGGGAACCTCTTGTCCAAAATAATTCCCACACATTTGTGAATGAATGATGACCACATGGTAATTTGGACCCTTATAATATTTAGTTTAGAAGAATAAATCAATTTTTCTTTGTACTAATTTATCACATTCATATAAAGAATACCAATAAATGCATTTTATTCTATAGGAAGTATGGTATACTTGTTACTCTACATCGTTTTTCAGCACCCACCAGCATAGGGAAAATATTCCACATGGCTGCTCTAACTGCTTGCTTTGCCTATTCGTAAAAACAAGTTTGAATTAGTTTGGACAAATGGGTTTTTAGTTGCTGCTCTGCTCAGTTTTGCTGGATTGTTCGTACTGTGCAGAGCTCCATTAGTGATTTTCAAGTCTAAGCCCTCAAGGTTATTATTCTCCTTTTAATGGAAAATATGATTTAAATCTAATTTTTAAGGAAATGATAGTCCGGCCCAGCAGCTACATGCAGTCAGGAGTAATGGCACTGCATCATACACAATGGCCAATCCATAGCATAAACAAACAAATAGAAAGCCTTTATGTATATTGACTTAAGAAAATAAGTCACCTAAGTTTTAGACTAATAACCATCCTGCTTACTATTTATACTATAGTGACATGAAATTAAATAATGAGGCAATGAGACTTAATCACACATAAAACTTACTACCTTGTCATATGTTAGGGCACAGCTACTATGAAATAGTGACAAAAATGCCTTCCCACTGGACTGCGCCAATGTACTGTACTGATAATCATTTATTGAACAACTGGTATTTGGGAGGTCTTCTGCTAGGAGATTTAGCACAATATGTCATTTAATATTCACAAGAATCTTACATACTTTGAATGCACATAAGAAGAAACTGAAAGAAAGTTTAGTGAACTTATCCAGAATCAGCTCTGAGTATGTCAGAATCACTATTTGAACTCAAATGGATCCGACTTGAATTCATTAGCCACTTCGGTAATATAAAAAGGGTAATAGATCTTAATAATTTTCATTAAAATTTTGTCTTTTAGGACAGTGCATTATAATAGGAGTAACACCGGTTTTAGAACCAGAACACTCTTGGAAATCTGGATCTACCAACTTATGACCTAAATAACTTTTGTTCTGGGACTGGCTTCGGTTTTCTTATCTGTAAATAACTTTAAGACAAACAATGACCAGTATTTTTAGGAAGATACAAAGTAATATGGGGACAAAGTGAAAATTCATCCAGGTGTGGCGAGTGAGGTCTTCGGAGAGGGCTGTGCGACAGGCTCTATGTTGAGAAATTTCAAAGTATAGGATTTCAATCAGCACAGATGAGGAGGAAGAGTATTCCAGGTAAAATGACAAGTGAAAATAAAAGCAAGAACCATGGAAATGTGTGATGTGAAGTTAGTTTATTAAGATAAAGTACAGTGTGTTTGTCTGTTTCTGTGTGTATTTAGCTAAAGAAGAGCCTGAAGGCCGGGCACGGTGGCTCACACCTGTAATTCCAGCACTTTGGGAGGCTGAGGTGGGTGGATCACGAGGTCAGGAGATCGAGACCACGGTGAAACCCCATCTCTACTAAAAATACAAAAAAATTAGCCGGGAAAGGTGGCAGGCGCCTGTAGTCCCAGCTACTCCCGAGGCTGAGGCAGGAGAATGGCGTGAACCCGGGAGGCGGAGCTTGCAGTGAGCCGAGATCACGCCACTGCACGATCTGTGTCTGTCTGGGTGACAGAGCGAGACTCCGTCTCAAAAAAAAAAAAAAAAAAAAAAAAAAAAGAGCCTGAAATCAGGTCACGGATAATCTTAAATGGCATGTTTAGGTGTTAGAATCAAAATTATACAGAATACATGTTAAGAATTTTAGAATCAGACATTTTAGGATTAAATCCTGGTCATTAGCTGGGTGACTGTGGACAAGAGGAATTGAGCTAGCTTCATGTCCTTTTTTTGTAAAATGCAATAATCAAAGTACCTGTCACATAAACTAAATTAAAGACTGAGTGATATAATGCTATAGCTCTTAGCCTGCCTAGCACATTGAACACTTAATAAAGGGTTAAATATCATTATATGAAAAGGAAGGTATTTAATATTTACTATAATAATAAAACCCCATCTACTACCCCCAATTTTCTGCTGAACCTCAGCTACATACTATTATTTGCCACCTTAGGGTTTTCTTTATCCACTTGAGAAATCTGGAATTTCAACTGCGTTGTGTGTATAAACTGGATTCACTTCAAACAGTGAGAAATGGAAAGCAGAAATAGACCCTATTATCTGATAATATTTTAGAGAATTGGTTTACAGTTTTTTTCTGACCATGGGAAGACTGAAAATATTATCCTGCATGTACACTTGCAACCCCACTATTCTAAATATTCAGGAGTGTTTCTCTCCTTTAAAATAATTTGCTTTAAAAACGTTTTAGTGACTGGTAGAACCTGGAAAACTCTGATGGTGGAATGTTTAGCCTTATTCAAGGTGAGAGAGGAGGTGCCAATTCTTTTACACAATGTGAATGTAAATGATCAATGTGATATGTAAAGTACCGACCACCACTTAGAAACTTCTCCATGAAAGTAGAAAAGAGTACATTGAATCTCTAAGTCAATGCAGGAATGTAAGTCAAGATGACACTGTCATTAAGGGTGCCACTAATTTCCTAGGGACATTTTAATTTCTTGTTCAGTAAATGTTAAGACTTCACTATTCTTCAGTTCAACTTTACATGGCAGAATCCCTTGAGTGTTCACCTGTATCCCCAGGTGTGTTCAAAATCTTTGGGATCCCAGCGTTACTTTATGGTGATAGAAGTCAGAATCCTTCAGTTTTTTTTTTTTCATTTTTGAGATGGAGTTTCGCTCTTGTTATCCAGGCTGGAGTGAAATGGTATGATCTTGGCTCACTGCAATGTCCGCCTCCTGGGTTCAAGCAATTCTCTTGCCTCAGCCTCCCAAGTAACTGAGATTACATGCGCCCATCACCACACCCAGGTAATTTTTTGTATTTTTAGTAGAGACGGGGTTTCACCATGTTGGCCAGGCAGGTCTTGAACTCCTGACCTCAAGCGATCCTCCCGCCTTGGCCTCCCAAAATGCTGGGATTACAGGCGTGAGGCACTGCGCCCGGTCGGATTCTGACTTTCAAGAAGCAAAAACTTACATAATTATACTAATATATACCTACGCTATTGGTAAGTAACAAAGTATTTTATGTCTGTTACTTCCTTTGAGACTCATGACATCAAGGGAGGAGCAAAGATGAAAGAATTTTGAGTCTACCAATAATGAAACAAAGACAGAGAATTTTTTTTTACTTGTTCAAGACCAGAGTGACAAAAGTATAGTTTCACAGATCATCGGTGACCTATCTCGATATTCTGTTCAATGTAATATAGCTATTGATTGATTAGTTTCATGATCAAGGACAATTTTTATTAATGCAAATAGGTTGTCACTAACATAACCTACTGGCCTTCTTAAAAGGAACCTTAATCATGTGAGCAATCTTAGCTATTTCCTAATGAAGAAAGTAAGACCACGCTTCTCTTAAGCATCATTTAAATGGAACTATGAGATACGAGGTTGCCTCTGCTAACTTGGTAAAAACGCATTAGGACAGCAACATAACACATTCTAAACACTTCTAATTCATACTTCCATGCAGTAATTCGATTTTCTGGAAACTGAAAGGATATTATAGAGAGATTTTAAATAAAGTGTAATTACTTAGACCTTTAACTATGCTGATGAGGTTAAGGTGAATAATCATGTGTCTAATTATGAAAAAAACACATAATGGGCTGGGCGCAGTGGCTCACACTTGTAATCCCAGCACTTTGGGAGGCCGAGGCAGGTGGATCACAAGGTCAGGAGATGGAGACCATTCTGGCTAAAATGGCGAAACTCCGTCTCTACTAAAACAACACACAAAAAAAATTAGCCGGGCATGGTGGGGGGCACCTGTAGTCCCAGCTACTCAAGAGGCTGAGGCAGGAGAATAGTGTGAACCCAGGAGGCGGAGCTTGCAGTGAGCTGAGATTGCACCACTGCACTCCACCCTGGGTGACAGAGCGAGAGCAAGACTCTGTCTCAAACAAAAATAAAAAAAAATAAAAAATGAAAACACATAATGAGCTTCTTTAGCAAATGACAATATCACCAAGTTCCTTTTCTCAGCTGCTCTTAACCTAATCATTTATGTGAATGTGATTTTTACTGTATCAAGTACTTTAGGTTGAAAAGCTTACACCATAGTCAGTTATCTTTTTTAAAAAAAACTATTTTACAGAAGTTTTTATTTTAAAATTTAATTTTGCTGGCTAATGAAGAATAATTATTTTTGAATCTTTATCAACATTACTCTTTATATTATCATACTAAGAGATTATATTATTATTTCCTCAAATTATTTCAAGTATTTTTTGTTGTTCTTTTGTCTAAAAGTTCTATTTCAGGAATGTATTTTATATGCATGATTTCACTTAATCTTCACAATTCTATTTATTCCCCAAAACACTGAAATCTAGAAAGCTTATCCAAGTTATCATAGTGGAAAAGTCAGAATTAGAACCAAATTCTGTATGATCCCTGATAGAGCAGGAGCACAGTCATCTCGGACAAACACGGCCACTGTTAAGTTTCAGCTCCCTTTCTAGCCTCATGCATTTTAAGCAAATTACTTCTCTTCTGACTACAAGCAGCCACAAAGAGCAGACAATAAAACACAGATAAGACAGCTTGGGCACAGAGGGAGGCGGGAGGAAAAGTCTCTCAGGTAACTGCCAAACTTTACCCTTATACAATGGGCCCAGTAAAACAGTGGGCCTTAGCAAGCACATTCCTTTGCCAGGAAGCTAAACGCAGACTCGGAAGGATATGCCTGAAGTTGCAGAAAAGATATATGGGAGCAGACACACAATTCTCCCTCCCAGATAAGCACAACAAAGAGACACAGAAGCAATCCAAGCCTCTGATAAACTCTCCCACCCTGAATCCTTAAAAACTCTTGGTCTGTAAGACAGTGTGGCTTCTGACCTAATTCAGTCAAAAATCCCTCCCAGGTTTGAAATAAACCTGTTGACTGTTGAGCCACCCTTTGTGTTTCTCTCCTCTTTCTTCAGTTCTTACAATCACAAATTATTTTCTATTAATGACTGTATTATGGGTGAATATATATGTTACTATTTAGGAAATAATATTAAAGTTCATTGTTTGCTCCCTTAAAATTTTGATACCATGTGCTTAAATGGTACTGAGACCTTCTTCCTTTTCCTATCCAAAAAGATATACTTCACAGCTTGTTTTCCGTTCTGCCATCCTAAAAAATATGGACATTTTATGCAACTATTTAGTTGAATTAACACCTTGCTTTCAATTATAAATTTTAATTGCATTTAATTGCTGATTGTTTATATTCACTTCCAGAATAATAGGCTTTAGTTAAGTATTTTTCTCAATTCTAGCCTTTTCTATATGTAGATATAATTTTTTTATATATGACATATTTTAGGATCTGTTTCCTTATTTTTTCTTAACCATAATCTATGAGGGAAGTATGAAAATACATACAAAGTTTTTGGTACATTTTTACTAAATTTATTTATTCTGAGTATCTACCAGATTAAAATATATTTAGTTTTTGTTGAGACTAATAAATAGAAAAGCATCATTAAAAAAACTGTTATATTTCTAGCTTCTAATTTTGTTAAAATATCCCAGTGATGTTTTCTAGCAATAGTAAAGTAGGAAAAGATTTATTTCTTACCTGTACAATGTCTCTTTCAGCATATTTTCCTCTAGAGGAGACTCTTACATCATCTCCATCCAATTCAATCATTGCTTTAAGAGAAAATATGATCATTTATTCAGTACATTTTAGCCAAATACTAAAACAATGTGGACAGTAAGGAAATCAAGATGTATGAAGTAGCAAAATGTCCTATGAAAAGAAAGAAAGCATGTTGATCCCTTCAGGTCTTCATTCATTTCTCACACGAAACTTGACTAAGTGTGCATTTTACAGACAAATAAAGTGAGCCAAGATCTTGTGTGACTCTTTGAAAGGTGAGCAGAGCCAGTCTTGCGAAACTGTTTCTGAGTCTATCTCTCCATTCTACCAGTTCTAAACTTCAGGTTATATAGTTACGTGACTGAGCAAGTGATGTTAATCCATCAAATTTTAATTTTTCTTTCTAATTTAAGAAGCTTGGCCTTAATCATCATAGAATTTTCAATTACAAGTTGAACTTTATTTTTACTGAAACTACGGCAAAGTCATACACATACACATACACACATGCACAAACACACACTGCCCAATTTTTACTTTACAAACAGATTTAAAAACAGAGGCATTTTCTCTGCTCTTATACTGATTGGATAAAGTATGATTTTTCTGAAGTACAATTTTTTTGTTGATTAAGAAATAATTTTGACATTTCTTAGATCAGCTGGTATTTGGAAGTGCTGCGATATAATGGGACAGCTGGTGATACAGTAATGCCATGCTGCAATTAAGAATATTTTCTAGGGTTTATTAAGTTTTCAGTGAGAATTCTCTGAATAATTAATTACATGAGGAATGCTAATTTGTGCTTGTATAATTCTATTACTGTTATTTCATTTTGTATACATATGACATTCACCAGACTCCAGAGAGCCACTTACAATTATAATTTTGGCTTCATCACCTCTCTACCCGACTCCAATACTGCTCAGTCAGCATACAATCCTCACTTCTTCACTCTTTTCTTTGGTGCTTAGATAATGTATTTGGGTTAAAAACATTCTTTTCAATTTTACCTTTCTACACATGTTCATGAGTCAATGCTTGGGCTGAAACACTGCGAGTATACACATGAACAGAGAGCTACTGTTCAATAATTTGTCAAGGTGTACAATATATATCATAATTATGTAAAATCTATATTATCAATAATAAGATAATTATCCCAATGCAAAAGACATGTTTTAATCTCCCTTACTTCTTGGATATGTAAATGTAACTTATTACGTTCAAATATTTTCAGTGATTAATTCTTTTTATATCTAAATTTGCTTTTACAATTTTCACATTACTTTGGGACATAAATATGCACCAATGGTAACATCCAGTGGTCACAAACACTTCTCCATTATTCTTTAACATGTTAATAATTTACAACAATTACCCTATACTCATGCTAAAATGGGAAACAAGGATTAGATGATGATCTAGCTCTCACCTTCTACAATCCTCTACAATCCCCATTGGTCTTTGTTTCATTCCAATTAATGAAGAAAAGGACAGTCATTTAGGTAATACTGTATTAGCATGAGGTCCTATAAAATATTTCCCACTTTTCAGCATGTCCCTTGGTTTAAAATACTGTAGACAGCAACAAGTGGAGGCCATACTTTTGACAGAAACAAGAGAGATGGTGTGTAAGTGGTGGAGGGGTCAGGTCTACTCTTCAGGTTTGCAGACCATCTGGTCCTCAAGCAGGTGGAGATTATGAACCCCAGTCTCCCACCATTACCTCTTCCTGGAAAGGTGTATGAGACAGATCTGCATTTCTTCCTACCCATGGGAGACACAATGAAGTTAGAAACCCTTTTATTTATCCCCTTCATCTAACTCGAATCAAAGCCGATAGCCAGATGCTGCTTTAATTTGACTTTTTGGCTGCCATTTAAGTATAAAGAAATCTTGCTTTGAGAAATCTTTCTTCACAATAAAGTTTCTTTTTTTAGGAGTGAAAAAGAGTCACTGGGGAAATCTATGTAGACAGTTTTCAAATGGTCTTATCAAAATACAGAGTTAAATTTAAATACTCAATCTAACAGTTTATTCTTCTTTCCTCTACCTTCAAAAGACAGATGGCAAAATATTGTATTTCTTGCCCATGCAAACAATGTCTTTCAGGTTAAAAAATGTGTAGATGTTGGATTTATGTGGTTAGCTGACGAAATCTGTCATATGGTTTGGCTCTGTGTCCCCACCCCAATCTCATGTCAAATTGTAATTCCCATTCTCATTGAGGGAGGGACCTGTAATCCCCACATGTAGAGGGAGAGAAGTGACTGGATTACGGGGGTGGTTCCCCCATGCTGTTCTTGTGATAGTGAGTGAATTCTCACAACATCTTATGGTTTCATAAATAGCCTTCTTTCCTGCCCTCTCACATGCTCTCTCTCTCTCCTGCTACCATGTAGGATGTGCCTGTTTCCCCTCCCACTGTGATTCTAAGTTTTCTGAGGCCTACCCAGCCATGTGGAACTGTGAGTCAATTAAACCTCTTTCCTTTATAAATTACCCAGTCTTGGGTATTTCTTTATAGCAGCGTGAAAACGGACTAATACAATTTGCGAGTTGGATTTCGGTCAGTTCATATCTGTGATATATACACTTACTCTAGAGTAGATTTGGAAGTGCCATGAGAGGCTCCTCTGATAGGAGAGCAACAATTTGACTAGTCAGAGATTTTTCTATATTAAACATGAGTCTAATATAGAAACTATTTTTTTAGCCAGGAAGAGATGTGGTTTGAAAGAAAAAAAAAGAAAAATACTTCAGAGAAGCATCTATTGTCTCCTAGAAGAATAATCTACTTTTCTAGTACTGGGCCCGAAGTTTTTCTATCCCATTAAAACTTCCATCATGGTGAAAACAGAAACCAGGTATTACAGGAGCCTAATTCCCTGCTCCCATGTTTCCAGAGGAAAATTTCACTTTAACTTCTGGGAAGGCAACTTCCCTTTTCATCTAGAATCTTCATTTACCTTTCTGCATGGAAAGAGGAATAGGATTACTAAGATTAGGAGAAATAACTGAGCTTGAATCACTCTCATTTGGAGCAGCACCATCCTGAGGATAAGTATAATTTCTCTCGGTGGCATGCTTAATAGGCAAAACTCTGCCTTATTCCATAAGGAGAAGTCCTGGAGATAAGAATGAGATAATTTAATCTTGGGGGGGGGAGGGGGAAGTAATGGGAATGTGATTATTCACAGGTTAACCCAAGTTCTCAAATTCTGCATTGCTAGTAATAAGGCTGATAGAGTGATCAGAATGATTCTTGAATATATATTTTTTTCAGTTAGTTCAGGACCTCAGAGAAAGAAATGATGAATTACCATACCTTAAAACCCTAACAAATTTGCTGGGAACTAAAGAAACAAAGAAAATAAATAGCTGTGGCTATTGGATAAGGACAGTAGCCAAACGGCTGTGTCTGCTGCTCTGCATAGAAATATATTACCAGAAATATATACCAGGAAGGGTCAGTGCCTTTGCATTTATGAATCAGGTGTGGGGGCTCTCAAAGAAAAAGAACTGATTGAGGTTTACCGTCTCTGAGGTCATATGCCTAATGGTGGACTTCCACAGGAGTCTGAGAGATCTGAGATATACCCATGAAAGATACATCCTTCAAAGGCAAAAGCAAATAGTAGTCAAAGAAGAAAGCGTGAGTTATTTTAGCCAATTGGTGAAGTTTGTGAATCACAGTCTATCATTAATTAATGCAGATTATCAAGTGTGCAAAGCATGGACAGATGTCTTAGCCTTCCTGTCTCCAGAGAGGTGTCTGAAATTCATGTCTGAAGTACAACTCAAGTAGATGCTAATAGAGATAGAGAAAATATCAGCAGAAGCAGTGTTAGTGAGGGATAAATGACTTGCTTTCGAAACTGTAAGTTTATAATGCTAGAAAGGATGACCAGCCAAGATTAGAATTTAGGGACTCCAGGGTCAGCAATACAACTTGCCTGTGGTGCTTTACCTGAGACTGACAGCTCTGTGTTATCCTCATGGAGGAGGGACTGGTCATTAAATAAGAATCACCCCAGTGGTAATTACACTCTAGTTAGCCACCTATGTGCCTAAGTTAACCAGTAACTTACCAAAGATTGTTTCAATAATTCTAAAACCATTCTCATTTCCAAAGCCTCAAGCTAAATAAGCTGCCATTGTTAATATAAAACACCTGAACCGAGTGAATATTATGTGTCTGCGTACTTGCTGTCTGGCTCAGAGTTCTCTTAAAGGAATTTATCAGATGACTAGGAACATTTACCCAGACCACTCGTTAACACAAACATTTGTCCCTTAATGCGCATTTGAACAAGGCTTGAGCCTAAATGAAAAACTACCCAGCATGCCAACTTAGCACAATTATGTAAAGTCTCATTAAATTTCAGCTGGTCAGCTCCATTTTCATTTTACTTTGCTCTTTCATGTGACACAACTTCTTTATTTATAAGACTAATGTCTATCAACTAGCTAGAGCCTGAAAACCCATTAAATTAGCAATATTATGCTTATGTTAACATTTCTTTTCACAACCTAATGATTTATTAATTTAGCACTCATCTTTAAAGGGTTTTAGTGAACCCAGAGTGTGTTTTGCCTTGGGAACAAAAACTCAATTTATCACTCTGTCAGTCTTAGGAAATATTATTTTGAGGTATAAACTATCTCTAATGAAATGGAAAGCTACATGTTGAAATAATCTATAAACTAGAGAGACAATATCCTAGTCAAAAGACAGGATCTTTTAATTGGCACACCTGAATAGACATCATCATGAGCTATCTATGTATATGTCTAATTATGGACACATGAACATTATATACAAACCCAAATACACAGTCACATCCTTCTACAGAGACAAGAATGGCAGAAACCTAAGGGCATGTTACATCAGATTAAATGAATTCCCAAGGAATATTATTGAAATTTTACTACTCACCATCAAATTCTGCTGGTCCAACACCTACTATAATTATTGACATTGGAAGTTTTGAGGCCTTCAAAGAGAAAACACAATTAGGTTTCAATTAAGAAACTGAGTTCTTAAGAAAATAATGAAAGACCAGGCATCATATCTCACACTTGAAATCCCAGCACATTGGGAGGCCAAAGAAGGAGTATTGCTTGAGGCTAGGAGTTTGAGACCAGCCTGGGCAACATAGTGAGACCCCATCTACACCAAAAAATAATTAGCCTGGTGTGGTGGTGTGTGCCTGAAGTCCTAGCTACTTGGAAGTCTGAGGGGAGTGGATCACCTGGGCTTAGGAGTTCAAGGCTGCAGTGAGCTATTATCATGTCACTGTACTCCAGCCTGAGCAACAGGCTGTCTAAAAAACAAAATTAAGAAAGAAAAAATAATTAAGAAGCAAATATAGCCAGAGTTTTATTTAATATTTTTTTCACAGATGTTCATTAAAATAATTTGTGAACATATTCAAAATTGTTAATACAGAATAATATACTCAATTCCATTCTTATCCTTTCCAAACTCTCTGCACACATTAATCCAGTGGGACATTCTTCGGAAATGATCAGCCCTGGGTAAGATCAAATAGAAGATAAGGAGCATCTACTTCCGCTTGCTATTCTCAGACAAAACCTTTCTAAGCTGACTTTGGGTATCTTTGTCCTCTTTTCATGTTCTTTCTCCTCAAAAAAATCTTTCAGTTGCTAAAGGGGAAAGTGGTATCAGATTCATAAAATAGTAGTACCATAATCTACCTCATTTATACCCAAGGTTAGAAAAAGCAATTTTCACAGTAAATGAGTGAACATAAATGATCATTACAGAGAGTTAGTACTGTTATGCACTAAATATCCTTGAGGATTTTGAGGGAGACTAAATATTTCATGTTACAACATGTTTTTTCCATATAACATATCACATATCATCACTTAAATAATTTAATAGTAAGAATGTGAGATTGATCCAGCAACAGATAGACAGAACACTAGAGCAACCACATCTTTCGCTATGAAGGTCACTGAAATATGACTATTCCTCAGGGCATCATGCCCTCTTAAACCTAAATTACTAAGTCCATATTTTAAAGTGTATATTAATGCAATTCATTCCTGCAGCCTATATTTATCAAATGTCCACTTCGTGCCAAACATTGCTAAACCTAGAGACTACAGAGTAAAAACTATTACTTTACAGATTACCACCTAGTAAATATAGATTTTATAGATTAGTAAACGATCAAATAACCCTAAAAAAAAACCATACAATTAAGAATTATAATCAGCAGGATGGTTTTTTAATCAATCAGTGACTATCCAGTTCTACAGAAATAGCAATTAGCTATCATAGTTCTCCTCTAACTGGAATGCAAATGTTAAGAAATAACCAGTATAAATCACAAGATTGTATACAAATAGATCAAACTAATAAAGGCAAACACACCCATGCCTGTGAAAATTATGCTATTATCTTTGTTTTTTTCTTTCGGCAAGAATTTTTTTTAACTAAAATATTCATACCCCTTAGCTTGATCCCCATGGAACAGTGGTAAGATGTATATGCATTGTCTGGATAAGGTTAAGGACGCAATGTGCTGCAAAGGTGTGGTGATTTTATTTTATTGTTAACTAAAATACTCTAGTCTCTCTCTAAGTAGCACCATGTTGTCACGTAGCCAGCCCAATATGGAGTGACCCCCACTTACATTAACTATGGACTCCTTAGTCTGGGCCATATCTGAGATAACACCATCTGTAACAATCAGAAGCACAAAATACTGGGAGCCATCCTTTACAGAAGAAGCGTATCTGAAAGGCAACGAAAAGGTAAGGAAAGTAAAACAGTTTTCTATACGTGATGGTTGGCAGATACAATTTGGAATAGTTAACAAACATTTTAATCTCAATAAAATATTTGAACATGTTAGAGGTATATGTTATGCAAACTCTCAAATTCTTAATTATCTGAAATAACACACTAGAATACTTGCAATGTTAGTGCATGCTGCCACACAGAAATATCTGGTTGCCTTAGAAGTTCATTTACTAATAAAAGGTATGCTAGATGAGTGGCTATTTAGTACAAAGGAATGGGCATGGCTTTTGGAAATAGACTTATCCTGACTAAGCAACACATTATGTAAGTGATCTTTAGTAAATTACCTAAGCTATGTGAATGTTATTTTCTTAGCTTTAAAATTGAGATAATAACACTTGCATCTTTATATTGCTGCATGAATTAATAAAGAATTGCATGTATGGTATTCAATATAAGCACTGTATAAATGATAGCAATAATCAAATGCTTTTGGTTTTTTAACTACATAGAGGTGATGGTTGCAACATTACAAATGTACTAAATGTCATTGAATGGTACACTTTTAAATGGTGAATTTTATTATGAAAATTTCACCTCAATAAAATTACACAATAGAAGAAATATTTTTGACACATTCACAGTCAAGTCTTAATATATGTTAAATCTATGAAAGATGACATGGAGAGTTATTTCAAAGCACAAAATTAAGTATATGATAACAACATATTCCAGTACTTGAATTTTATCAGAATTCTCACCAAATAATGCTTAGTAATTTAGAGGTGAATTTTATTAATATGTTACATTTCATTATATTTCTCTTTTTCTCTAGTTTTCTACATTCTAGATATCTAGACTATATTCTCAATAGAGATAATTTTTACGATTTTTGCACCTGACTGGCATGCAATTCATGTCTGGTGCCAAGTAAGCATTACGGTTCTCTTAGGAGATAGGATAGTAAAGAAGACCTTGATCTGTATTTCTAAAAGTTACCAAGTAAAAACTCCCTTAAAACCTAAAGGATTAATGAAAATTCCTTTACAGTCTCTAGGAGCCCAGTGAATCCCATTTGAACAAGTTGGTGACAAACAAGCAGTATAAAACATATGTCAGGGCACAACTTATTTCTTGGGCAGCAGAATTTAAAAACATATAAAGAAGAAAAATTTGACTTTCCCCACGGACTACAGATACTAAGATTTGTCCATGCTACTAATAAAATACTGGTAATTTTAAAGATTGATAAAGTAAGTATAGTAAGTGGCATGCTCAACACACCCTGTAAGCAGGATGTTGAACAGGTTCCACAATGGACTACAGAATGAAAAATATTGCCATAATGCTGAACAATTGATCCTGGACATTAAAAAATATGTGTTAATTTATAGTAACACAACCATTGGAAAACCGTCCAAAGCAGTTATAAACCTATTCTCCCATTCCATGTTTAACGTTTTTTGTTTTAGGGAAAAGAAGTCTAACAATTTTCCCCAAGGTCTCAATTTTTAATTTTTAAATATCCATTATTTCTTAAGAAAGCATTTCTTACTATGATTCAGAAACACAGGGTTTTATATTTCACGAGAATAATGGAAGACTATAAACAGTAGTGAAAACCTTCTTAAGTACAACAGTATGGCTTTCATGCTTTTCTTACCAAATGGTACTCTTAAAATGTAAAACATCTATCAGATTAAAGAACAATACAGACAGCTGACTACTATGCAGTCATATAAAATACCGCTTCCAGTAGCTTAACTGATTTTCTTTGGATACATCAGAATGTATATCTAAGAAAAGGGCAAGAATATATTCACACTATAAGAGAGCTATAGATACAGCCTAAAGCAGATCACAGTAAACTTGGAATTTCTCTGAAGTCTGTATTATCTTAAAAATTCATGGAAATTTTACACTTTATTTTATGATAAATATATGCTTGTATTAATATTTTATATCTCTTAACTTTGAAAAACATTAAGGCTGTAGGAAGATACATGAGTTTATTGTGTGACTGTCACTACTGCTAGGCATACTTAATTTGAAAATCAATTACATTTTACTTTTAAGTGCTGTCCAATCCATTTTAGTCTTTATCACCTTTGGCACCACAAATTAATCTTTTAAAACCAGTTGTTGCCTTTGTGGCACTTGTTCTACGAGTTGGCACATTGTTGCACTTTGCCAAGTAAACCTAAATTTCAAAAAAAATCAATGTTGCATTACCATTTATTCTATTTAGCCTTTTATTTTAAAGTACTACCATTTATTCTAATTTAGTTATTATTTTGAAAGTATTATATATTTAAGATAAAATAATTAACATGCTACAGAAATGGATGAAGTAAAAAGTATAAGCTGGCCACACCTCAGTACTTTTTCTAGGAGGTGACACTGATATACAGCCTCACAGATTCAAATTATATTTTAAAGGTATTAGAGAAGCTTGCTTCTTAAAAGAACTTGATGGGACATCTTTTTATAAATTGCATAATTAAGTCTTATTATTAAAAGTCAGTTGCCTTTTTTGAAATATAGCCTATCTATAATTTATATCTTAATATTACTATGATATATCTGAGAGAGAGGTTAACTTTGTACAATTCAAACACATTTCTTTTGCATTTCTTTGAAAGAGGTTTCTGGGATTGTTTCTGTAAAAGTTCTTATCTTGCTGGCTCACATTCGGGGAATATTCTTTCAGCTTATTATTAGTTCATAAGAATAGAGAGGGCAAGAAGACAAGATAAGAAACTGACTTAGGGATTTTTTATTTAAGTCGTTCAATTATGATTTGCACAATGGATTAAAACTTAACAATGAATAAAGGAATCCATTTAAATATTTCAACACAAAGTAGCAGAGTAAATTTTATGTTACTAAGTGTCACCCCAAAATACTTTTGACTGGGCAATGAAGAGACCACTGTATCCACATAGATAGGTAGCTTTGTTGCATTTTCTTTTGTGTGTCTACCTCTGTAGCAGAGATAAAAAGACTTAAAGATGTAAGGCATCATAACATAGTGATTTGGAGTCAGATTATTCTGGTTTGAATTTTAATTCCACTACAAATGACCACTCTATGTATCTATTTTATCATCGGCAAAATGGAAATGACACTACTGTCACCTCTTAGAGTTGTTGTGAAGATGAATAGGTAATCCATATTATAGCACTGAACATGTTGCTAGAGATCAATCATGGGCTCCATAAGAATTGCTGACTGCACAGATTGAATAAATAAAGCATAATGTATTATTTAATTTGAAAATTAGTTATGAGAATTCTAAAATAAAAAGTTATTTCCTAAAAAATGAAAATTCATTTTGGATAGTTATCTGGATTTTAGAAGGTTCTCAATATAAGAAAAAACAGAAAAAATTATAAATAGCCAAAAGATAGAAACTGATAGATCCCCCTTAAAAATTGAAATGTGACAGCCTCAAAACCAATAACTCATTAGGCACAGGAAACAAAAGACTAATAGGAAATAATGAATATATTTAAATCAAGTGAAATTTTCATAATAGTCTGAAAAGATACTTGAAATTTTTACTAGTATATTAGTTTATTTTTGAAATATTAAGCTGGTATAATATACCAACACATTAAATTTATTTCAAATTACTTAAAATTATTGATGAAGAATTCTAGATAAATAGAAATTTTTTAAAATGTTAAAAGGAATGTAAAAATAGTTCACACTATATACAAGAGGAAACAGATTAATCAGGGGATGCTTAAAACTCCATTTTGTTCAAATCGCATTCCACAAAAAACATTATTTTAAAATATTTTTATTTCTATTGTGATTAATAAAATTTAAACATAGTGTTTTAGACATTAGACACAGTAGTAAGTTCATATCTGAAGGACCCTAAAATTATTTCTCAGAATTTAAATTTGTTGTCAATTTACAACATAATGGCAATATATTTCTTTGTTTTGGTAAGTAGGATGATGATGCTTATGTGTCAACTAGACTATCAATCCCACTTATTTAATCAAAGATCATAGATATGGTTAACATCTACCATCAAATGATTTTAAGTAAAGGAGTTTCATCCAATTAGTTGAAGGCCTTAGGAGCAAAAACTGGTTTCCCAGAAAAAAAGGAATACTCACATAACGTTGCAGTATGAAATCCTACCTGAGTTTCCAATCTACCAACCTGTCCTACAAATTACATTCTTGCTATCCCTTACAATTGCATGAGAAAATTCCTTAAAAAGTATCTCTGTATTTTATCTATGTCCATGTCTATATGTCTCCTATTGGTTCTGTTCTCTGGAGAACCCTGACTGATACAGTAGGTGTTAATCACAATCACATTTCCACAGGTCATTAAGACTGGCTAAGCACTATCATTTAAAAGAGTATTTAGGCTGGGCCCAGTGGCTCATGCCAGTAATTCCAGCACTTTGGGAGGCTGAGGCGGGTGGATCACTTGAGCCAGGAGTTGGAGACCAGCTTGGCCAGCCAACACGGTGAAACTCTGTCTCTTCTAAAAATACAAAAATTAGCTGGGTGTGGTGGCACACGCCTGTAATCCCAGTTACTTGGGAGGCTGAGGCACAAGAATCGCTTGAGCCTGGGAGGTGGAGGTTGCAGTGAGCTGAGATTACATCACTGCACTCCAGCCAGGGTGACAGAGAGAGATTCTGTCTCAAAACCAAAAACGTTCTTTAGTTTCCTATCATAACTTTGTTAATTAAAATGAACTTGGCCAGGCGCAATGGCTTATGCCTATAATCCCAGCACTTGAGGGGGCTGACGCGAGCGGATCATCTGAGGTCAAGAGTTCGAGACTAGACTGGCCAACATGGCGAAATCCCATCTCTACTACATAAAAATTAGCCAGGCATGGTGGCAGGCACCTGTAATCCCACCTACTTGGGAGGCTGAGGCAGGAGAATTGCTTGAACCCAGGAGGCAGAGGTTGCAGTAAGCCAAGATCATGCCAGCCACTGCACTTCAGCCTGGGTGACAGAGCAAACAAACAAACAAAGCCTCATATGGTATTCAGATAATTTAATTAAGCAAACACGTACAGATATCTCAGTATATCCAAAGTACTGTGGTTTATATTTTTATATGTATATATGTGCATGTGTATGAATGTCACAATGAATAATTCCTCCCTTCAATGTGGTAAAGATCTACATGTAACCACAGAGTAGTATCAAATTAGTAATAGACATATGCATGGAATGGTATCATAGACCAGAAGAAGCAGAGATTCTCCGTGATTGAAGTGCAGTACATTTGGGAGAACGTGGAAATGAGGTTGGATGGGTGAGTGCTGGTTGTTGAATACTGAATGTTATTGAATGCCAAGCTAAACCGTCTGCACTTAAATGTATGACAAGGCATCAACAGATGTTGAGTAGGACTTTACATCATTTGAAATGCTGTTCCCAAGACAGCTCTGGAAAAGGAGGACTGGAAAGGCAAGAAATCAGAAACAGGGGCTGGAAAGCCTCAAAAAAAGCATATAAAACCTTCAATTTTTGTAAATTTGACACCTTGAGTCTTGTCTATTTTACAATATTGTTATCTCATTAATATTACCTAGAAAGTCAAACAGATCAGAGATACATATATGAATCCTAAAAATAAACATGTGCTTAAAATCGTTATTCTTAAAAAGAATAAGCATTCTTTAAAATGCTTATAGAAAATGACAATAAAAAACTGAGCTTTTACCCACATAGAAAACATACTTTTTAAGGAAAAATGTATCAAGTCAATATAAAAAGTATGAATATATATTTGTTTTGACATTGCTAAAAATAATTTTTAATGATAATATATTAACATATACAGAATTTGTTTTTTAGACATTTGTTGAATACTTACCTCCTACATAATGGGTATGATGCTAAGTACTGTTGATAAGCATTTAAGAGTTACAGAAAGCAAAAATGTTATATAAATAGAGGTCACACACCACTATAACTACGGCGCTTCTCTTAATAGAGGAAAAAATAGTACCTCGTCTACTTAGTTGTTAAACTTTTTGAATGATAATTTTGGGTGAGACAGAAATTGTCTTTCTCAATAAAAGCTTAAAAATACAATTAAACATAAAATTCAAAGATGAAAGGATAAAAGCATTCCTTTTGTAGACTTACACTAAGAAATGTATACATGGAACTTCCTATTGTATTGGAAGGAAAAGATGACTCTTAAATAGCCATCTCTTACTGGTTTTCTTAATTTTCTCATGTAAAAACTAAATTATTAGATCATAGCTTATTTTCAAGGAGTCTAATATATAGCAGACTGCTCCTATATTCGAGAACTTATAGGAGCTGCTCCTATTATAGCAGCTGCTCCTATATTCGAGAACTTACAAAATGATGGATAAAACAAAAAATCAATAGAACACTGGGGCCTTTAATTTTAAATGTATATAGAAATACACATAGATATTTTATATCTATCATTTTAACTTTTATTATAGATATATACCAGGAAAAAACATGACATTACTTGGGAAGCATTGATGAGCACATTTCTCATAACCAACGTGAGTTCACACAAGTCCTATCATTTTTCTCTTATCTTTTTATAAAAAAGTGATCTGCAGGGTAGTGTGGCCATCAATTATAATTTATCTTGTATTAGCATGGTATTATATTCTGCTTTATTTGACAGCCATCAAGAGACAGTATATATGACATTACTTACATCGGCTAGTATAATAAGCTAGGATATGTTTTTTAGATTGCAAGTAATGACCCATTAATGGATTGTGAAATCAATTTTGGGAGCCAAGATTGTATTAAAAAAAGAGAAATAGAAAAGAACAGGTGCCAGAGAAATAAAGGTAAAACAGGTAAGACTAAGTACCATTTTTTTGTGGGGTTGTATGTGTACAGGGTTAAGATGTATTAATAAAATTCATATTTTAGTAGAGATTGCAGATGATTTTGTCTGAAAAATTCAAGCTGAAGGGTCACACTCAGAGAACAGTCATCAATGTGTCACTGTCAACCTGAGTTGGAGTTCCACAGGGAGGTTGCACTGGGGTCAGCCCTGGGTGCAAGGGATATTTTAGCATTTTGTCCACGTCCCAGATAATGAAAAGTAGAACACACTGAAACTGCCAGTAATATTCATTAGGGAAGGTGGTAAAGTACTAGAACCTTCAGAGAACTGGGGTTTCACATTACCTTTGTACTTGATAAACTGACCAAAATACAGAATTTTTTTTAAGTTCTGGCTGCATATTTTAAAGGATATGCAATTTCTAATTATCTCAAAATAAGTCAGGGTGTCATAGGATTTACATAGGCCAAACTTTCTAGGGATTTAAACAGTGTTGTCTAATTCATTTATGCACTAATGAAAAATGATAAGTATATATAGATTTATTTTTTACATTTTAACATTTTCTTCAGAACATGTACCTGGAGTAATAAGCAATTATATTCTGATCTCAGTACTATGTACTATACACAGGTAGAGCTCTGGGAATTTATAAATTAGCTACTATATTAATTTCAGAGAAGTTAAAATAATGTGCCCTATATCACTGAATGCTTCACGTAGTCATCTAATAGAATTCAGTCTCTTATTACTTCTATGCTACTTATTACTACTATGGAATGTGATACTAAATAAGAATGATTTACACAGTTGACGTCACCACTGATCTTGTTATTTTCTTCATGGATGCCTTTTCCTAAGAAAACGTTTTCCTTAGTTGAACAAAGAGAGTTCCTAACATAACCCAGCAAATGTTTCTTCACTTGAGATTTTAATGTACAGTTTTCAGCAAAGTATCATGATCATTTGATAGAGACTCCTTCTAAGGTACATTTTTCCCTCACTTTCTTGGAGGTAAATTAGAAGAAAACAACTTTCATGTGTGGAGTCATACTAGCAACGATGTTACGAGTTCACCATGTTCCAGTACATCAGAATAAGCACCTTGTCTACTCTCTACTTACCTTGCTACATGATTAATTACAGGAGCAAAGTTGGTGGGCCCATATAGTTGCACAGATTTCAGACTCCTGTAATAAGCCTCCATGACCCCCTCAATGCCATCACAGTAGGGGTTTTGAGGGTTCCCATTCTGTAGAAATTTGTAGGCAAAACAAAACAACAGTAAAAAAGTAAATCTCCGTGAAGATCAATTGAAAAAGAGAATAACACACATTGACAATCATAAATATTTTTTGGAAGAGCGCTTATTTATAAATTTACAATAGCAAAACAATAATATATTAGGTGATCAACAATAGATTATGATATATTATGCAGATCAAAATATGATATGTGCAGCCATTAAAAATCTATACCCTTCAAAAAATGGCAGAAGAAAATTTTAAATAAGAGAAGCTGAACACCACAACATTCTAAAATTAATAGTATCTTAATTTAGACAGGTTTGTGTACATGTGGAGATAAACATATAGAAATCCTAAAAAGAAGAAAACCAATGTATTAATAGTGGCTACCTCTGGGTGGTTAGATAACTGATAACTTTCCTTTCGTCCTTTAACCTATTCTCTATTTTTCCAATTTTTCTGTAGTGAACATGTATTAAAATTAGAAAAAATAAATGCTATCAATTCAAACAGTTTTACCTGATAGCAGGAAAAATGTAACATATTTGCCACACGAACATTTTCAGGCCACAACTGATAACTCCAAGTAGAGAAGGTGTCAGAGGGAATATAATTTGGTGTGGGAAACATCAAGACAAAGCAAAAGGAAAGGAATGAAAAAACAACCCAGGTCATTCAAGGGAAATGGATCTTGCTGTTAAGAAGCTCTTACTGTGGGAACAGCGCCCAGAAAGGCAACTTTAACCCAAGCTCTTACTCTGGGGACAGGACCTGAGGCAACTTTAACCCTGAACATCTAGGCTGGCTTTTTCATACCTTAAATGCTCTGTCATTATTAGGTTTAATTTTCCTAGTCCAAATTATACAAATAACCCAAGACCATGTATTAGTTATCTATTGCTATGTAACAAATTACCCCCAAAGTTATACTCTATGTATAGTAGCTTGAAACAATGAACATTTATTATCTCATACATTTTTGAAGTCTCAGGAATCCAGAAGCAGCTTAGCAGCGTGGTTCCTGAGCAGGATCTCTCATGAGGTTTCAGTGAAGATGCTGACCTGGGCTGAAGTCATCTGAAAGCTTGACAGTGGACAAAAAGATCTACTTCCAAAAAGGCTCACTTACATGGCTGTTGGCAGGAGGCCAAATGGACTCTCCACAGGGTTGCTTGAGTGTTCTCATAACATGGCAGCTAACTTTCCCCAGATTGAGTGATCCCAGAGAAAGAGCAAGGACAAAGCCCCAATGCCTTTTATAAGCCAGTCTCAGAAGTTACATATCATTACTCCTACTTTAATCCATTTGCTAGAAATAAGTTACTAAGTCTAGTTCACATTTGAGAAAAAGGAGATAGCCTCCACTTCTCAAAGGGGAATATCTAAAATTGTGTGCATATATTTTTTATACACTAGTGATAGTAACTACTTTTAAATAGGGTTAGCAATAATTTTAGCATACATGTTTTTACCTGAACAATCACAAGTAACTGGTAATTTATAACTAAAATTTGTTGAATTCTATATACCAAGTTTTATACTAAAATATTTACATATAACTTTCATAACCCTAAAATTGTAGGACAGTCATTAACCCCACTTTATAAAGAAACCAAGGTAATGAAAATGTTGATACCGGACCCAAGGTCACACAACACAAATATGAGAGCTAAGATTTAAACCAGGCAGTCTAACTCCAGAGCTCAATTTCTTAAACACTATTATGCTACCAAATTATGAAATGCCAAGCTTTTTTACTTTTTCTTTTGTGTGTGTGTGTGTGTGTGTGTGTGTGTGTGTGTGTGTGTGTGTGAGACGGAGTCTTGCTCTGTTGCCCAGGCTGGAGTGTAATGGCCAGATCTCGGTTCACTGCAACCTCTGCCTCCTGGGTTCCAGGGATTCATCTGTCTCAGCCTCCTGAGTAGCTGAGATTACAGGCATGCACTACCAGACCCAGCTAATTTTTGTATTTTTAGTATAGACGGGGTTTTGCCATGTTGACCAGGCTGGTCTCGAACTGACCTCAGGTGATCCACCTGGCTCAGCCTCCCAAAGTGCTGGGATTACAGGTGTGAGGCACCGCACCTGGCCAAAATGCCAAGATTTCTACAAGGCTGGGGATCTTAGGAAACTGGGTCAAATGTTACCAACTATTTCAATTTTATCATTCGTGAGAGAGGGATTTATATCCACTTTTTTTCTTTTAATTTTGTCTTTTCAAACATTTTTATTAACCCTCATACATTTTTGAAAGCATAGAAATAAAAGCCTTCTTTACATTATAAAACTGGTTGCATGACTTGGCTGAAAATAGAATAAAAAGATAAGTTTAATATTTAGCACAAAGCAGTTAGTGTTCTGATGTTCATCTGAGCCGACCTAGTTCACATTCCTTTAAGATTCTGTGGTGCTCTTTTCCCCTGATAAGGTATTAAGCTAATTAAAATTAAAGTTCATTACTGATTTTGGGCATATAAAAATGTATTATATATCTACCTTAAAGGAACAGTTACAAACTAGAGTAGTCCTGAGCTACTTTTATTTTTTAACATGTTGATTGGAGGTTTACATTTTGATGAAACTGTATGTTACCACTATTTCTCTGGAATTGAAACTACAAGGTCACCATTTTTCTCTTCTTTGATAACATAAAGGTAATCATTAGATGTTCTATTCATCATCATGGAATGTTTAATGATTTCTGAATTAGTTCTAATGCCATAATAAGTTGCTCTAAGGTTTCCTCATATGTCTTAGATGATAAGAATATCTTACCACATAAAATTATGACTTCTTTTTAGCATATGCTCTGGATTACATCAGGATTAAATATTTTACAGCTACTAAAATGAGATATTCTTCTTAATGAGAAAGTTGTAATGAGTTATAAAAAGAGTTTTAAGACTGTTACTTGCACACACATGTTTTTAGCGGCACAATTTGCAATTGCAAAAATATGGAAGCAGCTTAAATGCCCACCAACCAATACGTGGATAAAGAAAATGTATACACACACACACACCCACCATGCAATTCCACTCAGTCAAAAAAAGGAATAGAATAATGGAATTCAAAGCAAGCTGGATGGAGTTGGAGACCATTATTCTAAGTGAAGTAACTCAGGAATAGAAAACTAAATATTGTCCGTTCTCACTTACAAGTGGGAGCTAAGCTATGAAGATGCAAAGGCATAAAAATGATATAATGGACTTGGAGACTGGTGGGGAAAGGTGGGAGGAGGGTGAAGGATAACACCGTGACAACTGCTCAGGTGATGGTTAATCAGAATCTCAGAAATCACCACTAAAGAACTTATCCATGTAATCAAAAACCACCTGTTCCCCCAAAACTATTGAAATAAATAAAAATATTTTAAATGTGTTTAAAAACTCATTTCTTGAAATAATTATGCAGGGAATCAGTTATTTCTTGTTAAAACAAATTAGAATAAGTCCAGGTGTGGCTCTGACACAAAAGTAAAACACAGGATTTTTTTTTTTTTTTTAAATAAGCACATTTAATTTTGTTGTTTATTAATGAAGAAGGCAAAGGACGTCCTATTTCATATTTCAACAACCTAATTAACAACCTTTCCATTTATAAAATAATACATGTTAACTTGTAGAACACATAGAAAAGCACAAAGATCTGACTTTAAAATGATCAGTAATCTCACCACTCAGACTTAAGTGTGGAGGGGTGTCCAGCTCTCACCCATTTTTCCTCCCGTTTAGCTCCCTCAGGGATTGTGCTGAGAGTGTGGACTCAGCTCCATGCAAGAAGCCTGTCATTTCTGTTGCCGCCTGCAGCCTTTGACACTTTTCAGCAGGGCTAACAAGCTGACAAAATACTGAAAAGAAGCTCTTAGGGGCTGTTGCTCTACTCTGAAATGTGACTCTTGCTTACTGTGGGAAAAAGCTGAGAGAATTCTTCCTTTTATTCGATAAACAAACACCTATTGAGCTTCTGTTTTATATACAGTACAGTGTTAAAGACTCTTGGTTATTAAATTGCTGATGCCTAGTTGGCAAAAAAAAAACAATACATACACATAAATATTAAATTGCATACATTTGTATAAATGCCAAAATAAGTGACAAGCATGCAAGTGCATTTAGGTATTTCCCAGGAGAAATCACTTGGACAGGTGTAGCGTTTCTCTATTGGTCCACATGGAAGGTCTTCTTTTAAGGACCACTGGCCACAAGCTCATTAGAAATACCTCTACCAGAGCTCCGCACTACTGTGTTTTCAGTTATAACCCCAAAAGGAGTCATCAAGAATTATAATGAGAGGAGAGCAATGACCCATTCTTTTCATAACCATAAGTCTTGAAATGGTAACACTAGGAAATTCTTCCTTTCCTCTCCCATTCCTTTTTCTTTTCCCATAGTGTGTCTCACATAAAAAGCTGGGATTTACTGAGACCTTTTCAAATGAGCAAAGCTTAAGTTCAACATCTGTGCCAGCAAAACTTACACGCTGGGGGTAATTTAAGTTGTTAAGAAGACTCCCTTGCTATCCAAAAGAATTATGTGAATTTGGTGAGATAAATAGGTTAATGTTAGATAATATATATCACAAAGTCATGCCATGGAAACATGAGGGTTTATTAACACCAGGTAGTTCATGAAAGGCCAGATTGTCATGAAACTGAACTTTTTGTATTTGTCATTTTCTGTACCTAGACATAGATATTGCAGTGATTTAAGATGAGCTTAACACAGAATACTTCAGCAAGAATCAAATCAAATACTATCTCACTGAAGACCTACTTAACCCATATCTGCCTTATTTATCCAACAAAACAGAAGTGCTTTGAAAAAAATTAGAGTAATATAATCACATGGTAATATTAAAGTTGAGGCATTATCATCAACACAATCGTCGTTTTCATCATCAATTTGAGAGGCTATTTTTCATAGATTTAAAGGGGTATGATCTCTATTCCATAAATGTTCAAATTGGGCACAAAGAACAGATTATGGTGTAAATAACAAAAAATATGTATCATTCCTTAGCAGTAGATATTTGTATAGTTTTGGTTACAAGGGGTAAATGTGGAGGTAGGAAAAGCAGAAAAGGAGAAAAGTGGAGGGGAGGAAAAAGGAAAAAAATACACACTAGTGGAGGAAGAAATGTATGGAAAGAAAATTAATAAACCTCTCATTTAGCTTAACACAATTACTCCTTTTCTTAGGCATTAAAATAGCTCCTGACCTTTTTCCTGAGGCACTTCAGGCTTAGAATCACATGAGTGATTTTCATGGTTTTGTAAGTTTCTGGGAGATTTTAATTTTCTAAGACACAACAAAATCCCAACAGATACTCATTTTTATGACACTTGGAGTGTGGCATGTGGCCTATTTCATGGAAGAAAGAATTAAGCCCTCCAGCAACCTCTCCTGAAATCGTGTGGGTGATAGAATAGAAAAGTAAGAATAAATACAAAAATAAAAATGTACTACTCCTCTTAAAACATTTGAGAAAGATGAAATCTTATATAAAAAGTTATATAAAGATATATATATCATGGTGTTAATATAAGCATATATCCAAGAGGTGAGATCACAGGTGCTTTTATAAGATGGGGTTTAGCTGTAGTTAAGAGCATGAATTCTAAAATGAGACGGACCTGGGTTCAAGTCCTGTCCTTTGGGACAATGGTCAACTTCTGAGCCTCTGAGTTGAGTTATACAACTCCTTGGTGAACTTTTCTTACCGCAGGTAATGAGATTAGCAGTTTCTAGAGCAGTGCAATGCGTCAGCATGAAGTATCTACCACATAGGAATTTTATGAAGATTATATAAGATAGTGAGTATAAAGTATGTGACTCGATACTCAGTAAATACTCAGCATTGAGTCAAATACCATTTCACTGAAAACCTACTTAACCCTTGTCTGTCTTATCCAAGAAAACAAAAGTGCTTTGAAAATTTTAAAGTAATATAACCACTAGGGAATAATGAAGTTGAAACATTATCATCAACATAATCATTCTTATTTTCATCATCAATGTGGGAGACTATTTTTCATAGATTTAAAGAGGTCTGATCTCTCTGTCTTATTCTGTTTGTGCTATAAGAGAACAGCTGAGATTGGGTAATTTATAAACAATAGAAATGTTCTCACAGTTTTGGAGGCTGGAAAGTCCATGATCAAGAAGCCGGTAGGTCCAGTTGCTTGGTGAGGGCTGTATCCTCACATTGCAGAAGGCAGGACAAGCTGAGTAAAGCCTCTTTTATAAGGGCCTTAATTTCATTCATGAGGGCGACTAACTAGCTCTTAATGGCCTCACTTAATACTATTACATTAGCAGCACCTGAACTCTGGAGAGGCCAGATTGAAACCCTAGCAATATGGAGCCTATATGTGTTTTAACTGGGCTCAAAGAACAAATTAATGCCGGGCACAATGGCTCACACCTGCAATCCCAGCACTTTGGGAGGCTGAGGCAAGCAAATTGCTTGAGCCCAGGAGTTTGAGACCAGCCTGGCCAACGCAGCGAAATCCCATCTCTACTAAAAATACAAAAAATAGCCAGGTGTTATGCATGACTGTAATTCTAGCTACTTGGGAAGCTGAGGCACGAGAACTGCTTGAACCGGAGAGGCAGAGGTTGCAGTGAGTCGAGATCTCACTACTGCACTCCAGCCTGGGCAACAGAGCAAGGCTCTGTATCAAAAAAAAAAAAAAAAAAAAAAGTAAGGCACAAATCCTTCCTTAACAGTACAGGTTGAGTATCCGGTACCTGAAACCAGGAGTGTTTCAGATTTTGAATTTCTTTCTTTGGATTTTAAAATATTTATATAATTACCAGTTGAGCTTCTCAAATCTGAATATCCAAAATCCAAATTGCTCTGATGAGTGTTTCCTTTCAGTATCTTATTGAGTTCAAAAAGTTTCAGATTTTGGAACATTTACTTTTCTGATTTGGGAGGCTCAACCAGTATATATTTGTATAGGTTTGATTACAAGGAATGACCACAGAGGCAGGAAAGGCAGCAAAGGAGAGAATTACAGAGACAGAGAAAGGGAAAAATTCAAGGGTGAGAAGAAACATATGAAAGGAAAATTAATAAACCTCATTAAGTTTAACACAATTATTTCTTTTCTTAGGTTTTAAAAATTATGGTACATTACAGATAGCCACACATTCTTTGATACTCCTCCCATTGAAAAGTGAAGGTTAATTCCTCTACCTTGAAACTGGGATGGTCTTAGTAACTTGCCTGACCAATAGGATGTTGCAGAAATAACATTTTGGTACTTCTAAGAATATGATATAAATATCCTTGGAGTTTCTGTCCTAGACTTTTAGATTACTCGCCCTGGAAAAGCTAGCTGCTACATAAGAAATCATACTACAATGAGACCACTATACAGTTATGAAGCCCTCCATAACTACAGAGACAGGCCATATATAAAACAAGGGAGAGTTGTCCAGGCAACCCCAGTTTTTCAGCTATGCAAGCTCAGGCCCAAGACATGAATGAACATGAACAAACAAGTCATGTTAGGAGACATATCAGCCCCAGAAGACATAACATGGAGAAGATCTAAGGAATTCAAAAGACAGCCAGAACTAAGTTGAAAAATGTGGCCCCAATCACCAGTTCCAGGCATCTCTAGCCATTCAAGTCACCTAAGCTGAGACTCCAGGTACTGCAAAGCAAAAATGCGCCATCTCCCATTATATTCTGCTTGAATTCCTGAGCCACAAATCATAAGCAGAATAGAATGACATTGTTTGATATCTCCAAGTTTTAGGAAGGTTTGTTAGGAAGCAATAGATAACCAAAATAGACCCCCTATTTGTAAATCAGGTGGGTGCACTTCAGGTAGATTTATGGCTAAGCTATTTAGCTGTCCTTTTTCCCATTAAGTTCACACTCCAAAGTCAATTACTAACCAAAATTAAGCTACAGTCAGAAAAGCTTGCTACATGACTAAAGAATAAGCACCAAAGCAATATTAAAAGGTCTAACATTAATTTTTCAAAACATCAAATCCTTTTGACAAATTCTTACCAGCGCAAATTCGTGAGATATCCTTCCATCTGGAGGCAGTTTTGCACCAAAACCTAGAGCTGGAAACATTTTATCACTGTCATAATCTTGAACGATTTCTCCCACTGCTTTTAGTGCCATACCATAGGCATTCAGTTGGTAAGGATTCATGTAGTGGAGGGAAGTGGGCTGAGCAGGGTTGCCTGATGACAGAACACATATTTCAAACATATGCAATTTGGCTAAATACATTTAACAAGATTTTTCTTAGTGTCTATTTCAGAATGAAATATTCAAAATTATGTCTTTCTGCCTATATACAGTGTGTCAAATCATTTCTTTTTGGATGGATATTAACATAGGAATATTTGTTACATTATATTAGACATATAGAAAGTTCTAAGATATGCCAAAGCATATGCAGAATTTTTCAGAAATGATTCTTATTTTCAATGCCACAGGCTATTTTTGAGTTTTTGTTCCGGTAGTATAAAAGTACTTTTGTTAATCTTATTTTATTATAATCTTTAACTTTTAAACAAAATCATGCGCCTTTAGCTTGAATCCTTATGCCTATGGCAAGATGACCCAATAGATTTAATGGATTTCAATAATTATGGAGGCTTTGTAATGTTTTATCACCAATATAAACTGAATATTTGAGAAATATCCCAATTTAGCACTTAAAAAAGGGAAGCATAGTGATTTTCAAGTGCAGGCTGATTAAATATCTAAATCTATTCTTCACAACTTTTGAACTAGACATTAAGCTAGGAGCCAGAGGCCAGAGTCAAGTCTTGCCATTTGTACGGCAGCCTCTATAAAATAAATCCTACCACTGTGTTTACCAGGAGGACAAAATGAGATTACATGTTTAAAAGTGATTAAAAATAATAAAGCACCATAGAATTGTAAGTTGAACTGCTACAGTTATTACGGTCTGGGTCATCCAGAAGGTTGTGAATTTCAAAGTGCTTATACTGTGTAGGATGTTGCACTTGAATAGCGATGAAATTGAGAGAAAGTGTAATGTATTAATATGTGCTACCACTCAAACACATTGAGATTCACATCAAGTTGCCCTAAACCAGCATAAAGGCAGCCTGAAAGTCCATTTGGTTTCTTAAGTGAAAATGGAAAGTTAAATGAGACTAGACTCCTAACAGCACATAAAGCTCAATTTTACATTAAAGCATTGATTGCCTGAGGAGGAAAAGGCTCAGGGCATAGTTTTTCTGATAAGGAAAAAAAAAATAATAAAAAGCACTTGAGATCCAGAGAGAAACAAAATAAAGATCTCCCCTTGGGTTATCTGACAGGTAATTATACACATAATATTTTTGCCCTAAAAACAATTAATTGCACTTTTTTTTTTTTTTTTTTTTTTTTTTAAATATCTATTTCCAAGAGTTACTAGCATTCAGGGGCTGGCTCCACAGAACAAAATCACTAAAAAAGTATCTTCTGACCAAAATGGCCTAATGTTCCCCTCAACTTCACGAAACTTGTAGAAAGTTTCTTCTTGACTATAAGACCCTGATTGCTCTTTTCTTAGACCTCTCACTTTAGAAAACTTGCAATTGTAAATTCTTCCTTTGCCCCTTTGAGATGTAAATCTTCTACAACCAAGGAGTATCTTTCTCAAGGACATGGAAGGCATCCCTTTGAAATATAAACATCCAGAAAAACAGCAGCCCTATTTTCCAGTCTCCGTGGGAAGATAGACGCCTAACTTCAATAAGCACCAATTAGCAAACAGAGATGGCCTAAGCACACAAACCAACTTCCGTGCTAATGTCCTCTAGGACTTTTCCAGTAGCTCACCTCAGCAAGCACAAACACTCCAACCTTCTGTTTTGGAGTAGATGAGGTTCAATTTTTGTCTTCTATTGTAATAGTCCTGACTCCTTTGCAATGGTCTTAAAGCCTTTCTTGCCTTTTTAATGTGTCCAGTGTGATTTTTTCTTTGACACTTCCTCCTAAAGTAGGGACTTTGCCACTTGATCCACAGCCCAGTGGAATCAGAGATAAAAAATACCATTACTAAACTAAATGGTTATTTAACACAACTCTCATGCCTGAAATCCTAGCACTCTGGGAGGCTGAGGTGGGTGGATAGCTTGAGCCCAGGAGTTCACAACCAGCCTGGCCAACATGGTGAAACCCTGCCTCTACAAAAACATACAAAAATCAGCTGGGTGTGGTGGCATATGCCTGTAGTCTCAGCTGCTCAGGAAGCTGAGATGTGGGAGATCACTTGAGCCCGGGAGGTCAAGGGTTGAGTGAGCCCCTGATAGTGCCACTGTACCCAGCCTGAGCAACAGAGCAAGGCCCTGTCTCAGAAACAAACATAAACAAACAAACAAACACTTCCCTCAACTCTCAAAGTCACAAATACAGAAGAGTTTTAACCCAGTGGTGACAGTATGGCAAATACTTTTACTTCACTATGAAAACTGTAAATAAAACAATACAATTAATACCCCAGAACATATAAACATTTTAACCTATCATGCATAGCCGGGCCCCTTGTACCCATACAAAGATGTCACCTATCTCTTTCCAGCATCTTCCTCTACGCCAGTCTCTTCACATTACTGCTAATGATACTTTCCCTCCCACCTCTACCTGTCCTGAAATTCACCTTCTCCTCCTCCAACTTATGTCTCACACATACTAGACAACCCTCTTTGTTTATTCCAGCCCTTATTGTCTTTTCTCTTATACTGTTATGGATCTTGTGTTCTGTACCAAAAAAAAAAAAAAAAAAAGGCAATTTAAAGAATTGAGTCAACTCCTTGAGTCTGGGACAGTGTTTGTATTTCCTCTGTATCTGCAAAGATGCTTATAAACAATAAATTTGTAGTAGGGTAATAACATTGGGGCCCTACTAATAGCCATAATAATTATAACATGGAACCTAACATGCATCGACCACTTGATGCCATAGCTCACTTAATCCTTTCAACAAACTGACAATATGGATACTTTTATTATACCCAATATTATCAAAATTATATCTGATTTTGCTTTAGAGATGTACTATGCATTTGTAAGAAAATCACAGTTCAATAGAATATTTTTAACAGTTTATTGGGACGTAATGACATAAGTTACATATTAACCATTTAAAATATATAATTCAGCTGGGCATGGTGGCTCATGCCTGTCATCCCAGCACTTTGGGAGGCCAAGGTGGGTGGATCGCTTTGAGTTCAGAAGTTCGAGACCAGCCTGGGCAACATGGCGAAATCTCATCTTTACAAAAACACAAAAATTAGCTAGGAGTTGGTGGCATGTGCCTCTAGTCCCAGCTACTTGGGAGGCTGAGGCTGGAGAATCACTTGAGCCCTGGAAGTAGAGGCTGCAGTGAGCTGAGATTGCACCACTGTACTCCAGTCTGGGTGACAGAGTGAGACCCTCTCTCAAAAAACAAAACAAAATAAGACAAAACAAAGAACAATTCAATGATGGTTAGTATATTCATAGTTATGTGCAATCATCACTATAGTGAATTTTAGAACATTTTCATCACTTCAAAAATAAACTGTACCCATTAGTTACCACCCTAGCCCTAAACAATGAATCATCATCTTTGTGTCTCCGATTTGCCTCTTCTTGACAGTTCATAAAAACAGAATCACATAATATGTCATCTTTTGTAACTAGCTGCTTTCACTTAGCTTACAGATCTCAACTATCGCCTATATTGTATCATGCATGTATTAGTGGTTTATTATTGTTTATTGCAGAATAGTATTCTATTGTATGGATTTTCTTTATCATTTATCACTTGTTAGACATTTGGGTTGCTTCCACAATTGGGATATTATGCTGTTATATATATTCACGTACAAGTTTTTGTGCTGATATATGTTTTTATGTCTCTTGAGTATATATCTAGGAATGAAATTGCTGGGTCATATGGCAACTCTATATTTAACAATGTGAGGAACTTAGCAAAGTGTTTTTCTAAAGTGGCTGTACCATTTTACATTCCCACTGATATAGTTTGGATGTTTGTCCCCTCCAAATCTCAATGTTGGTGATGGGGCCTGGTGGGAGGTGTTTAGGTCATGGGGTAGGATCCCCCATGAATGGCTTGGTACCATCTTCATGGTAATGAGGGAGTTCTCACTCTGTTAGTTCATGTGAGAGGTGGTTGTTAAAAAGAGCATGGTACCTCCTCCTCCTCTCTCTCTCTCTTGCTCCCACCATGTAATATGCTGGATGCCCCTTTGCATTCCATCATGATTGAAAGCTTCCTGGGTCTCACCCGAAGCCAAGCAAATGCTGGTGCCATGCTTATGCAGCCTGCAGAACTGTGAGCTAAATAAACCTACTTTCTTTACAAATTACCCGGTCTCAGGTATTCCTTTACAGCAATGCAAATGAACTGACACAACCACCAACGTTAGGAGAATTCTGATTTCTTCATTTCGTCACCAGCACTTGTTATTTGACTGTTTTCTTATAGTCACCCTAGTGGGTATGAAATGGTATCTCATTATAGTTTTGATTTGGATCTCCTGATGCCTAAGTTGGCCAAGAATCATTTCATGTGCTTATAGGCCACTTTGTATATTCTTCTTTGGAGAAATCTCTATTTAGATCCTTTGCCCACTTTTAACATTGGATTATTTGTCTTTTTTATTGAATTGTAAGTTATTTATATATTCTAGATTCAAGTCCCTCATGAGATGTATGATTTTCAAACATTTTTTCCACTCTGGGGGATGTCTTTTCATGTTCTTGATAGTGTCCTTCAAAGCATAAGAAGTTTTGATTTTGAAGTTCATTTTATCTATTTTGTTGTTGTTGCTCATGAGTTTGGTGTCTTATTTAAGAATCAACTGGCAAATCTGAGGTCATGAAGATGTAGCCCTGTTTTCCTCTGAGAATTGTATAGCATTAGTTTTTACATTTAAGTATTTGATCCACTTTGAGTTAATTTTTGTATGTGGGAAGAGTCCAATTTCATGTTTTGCATGTGGCTATCCAGTTGTCCCAGCACCATTTGCTAAGAAGACCAGTCTTCCCGCATTGCATTGTTTTGGTATTATTCTTGAAATCAGTTGACCTTAGACATCAGGGTTTACTTCTGGAAACTTGTATCCATTTCACTGATCTGTATAATCATCTTTATGCCAATAGGACACCGTCTTACTTACTGTTGCTTTGTAGCAAGTTTTAAAAGTGAGAAATATGACTCCTCCTACTTCAACGTTCTTTTTCAAGTTTGCTTTAGCTCTTTTGGGTCCTTTGCAATTTCATATAAATTTCCATATGAATTTCCTCCAAAAAGTCCTTTCAGACTTTGATAAGGATTGCTTTAAATAAATTTCATGTTAATTTCCATATGAATTTCTTCCACAACGTCCTTTCAGATTTTGATAAAGATTGCTTTAAATCTGTAGATCACTTTGGTGAATAGTGCCACCTTAATAGTGTGGAGTCTTCTAATCCATGAGCATGGCTGGTTTTTCTCTTTATTTTGATTTTTAATTTATCTCAACAATTTTTTTTTTTTCAGAAAATAGTTTGCACTTATCTTGTTTCAGAGTCGTTGGACTATAAGTTTTGCACTTCTCTTGTTTTCCATTCTTTTAACTATATTTGTTTATTTTATGAACAGGTATTCACAATTTCACAATCAGTATACTATAAAAAGATTTCCATAAAGAAGTTACTCTCCAATGTTCTTAGGTCACCTAATTGACTGGTGCTAGTCACCTTCTGTTAGTTCATTATGTATACTTCTAATATTTATGCATTTATATTGTTATGTGCCCCGATTTTTATATAAAGGGCAGCACACTGATAACTGATAACTCTGTTCTCTACTTTGGTCTTTTCATTTAACAATATATCTTAGAAGTCTTTCCATATTAGTAGAAAGAATGGTCCACTTTCCTTTCTTCTCTCTTTTTCTCCCACCCACCCTTCCTTCCTTCCTTCCTTCCTTCCTTCCTTCCTTCCTTCCTTCCTTTCCCTCATTCTTTCCTTTCGGCGGCTGCATAGTGTTTCATTCTGTGGCTGAACCACAGCTTATTTCACCAGTACCCAGCTGGTATACTCTATGAAGCTTTCTGATTTTTTTTTCTTTTTACAAATTACTATGAACTATGGCATTTTCTGTGAGTGCAGGTTATTCTGTATTACATATATTTCCAGAAGAAGAATTGCTAGTTACATTTATTCATAAGTATAATATTCCTTTTGATACTATCATAAATTGTTTTCTGAATTTCATTTTCTAATTGTTTCTTGAAAGTGCGTAAAAGAACTCAGTTTTATATATTGATCTTCTATCCTGAAAACTTGCTGAACTTATTTATTGGTTATAGTAGATTTTCAGTGGATTCCTTAGGGTTTTCTGTATAAAAGATCATGCCATCTGCAATAAGGATACTTTTATTTCTCCCCTTCTTATCTGGATATTTTGTATTTAGTTCTCTTGCCTAATGGCCTTGGCTACAACCTGCAGTATAATGTTGGATAGAAGAGGTGGGAGCATAACTTTTTGTCTTGTTTTTCATCTCAGGAGGAAAATGTCAAGCTTTTCACCACTAAGTATCATGTTATTTGTGGACTTTACATAGATTCCCTCATTGGATTAGGAAATCCCTTTCTGTTTCTAGTTTGTTGAGTGTTTTTAACATGAAAGTGCACTGGACTTTGTAAAATGCATTTTCTGCATCAATTGAGATGATGTGTGGTTTCAGTGTTTTCTTCTATCGATAGGGTGTTGATAATGGTTTGGCTGTGTCCCCACCCAAATTTCATCTTGAACTGTCGCTCCCATAATTCCCATGTGCCATGGGAAAGGCCCGGTGGGAGGGAATTGAATCATAGGGGTGGGTCTTCCCCATGCTATTCTCATGATAGTGTAAAAGTCTCATAAGATCTGATGGTTTTATAAAGGGGAGTCCCCTTGCAAATGCTCTCTTGCCTGCCACCATGTAAGACATAACTTTGTTCCTCATTCTCCTTCTGTCGTGATTGTGAGGCCTCCCTAGTCCTGTAGAACTGGGAGTGAATTAAACCTCTTTCCTTTATAAATTACCCAGTCTTGGGTATATCTTTATTAGCAGCATGAAAGAAGACTAATACAGGTGTGTTATGTTATTTGATTTTTCAATATTAAAAATCTTCTCATTGCAAGGACAAATCTTACTTTGTTAGGGTGTGTAATTCTCTTGGTATCAAGATAATATTAACCTCACAAAATGAGCTGGGAAGTACCCTTCTTTCATATTTCAGAAGAGTCTGTGAACAATTGGAATTAATTCCTCTTTAGATATTTGTTAGAACTGACCAATGAAGCTCCCTGGCCCTACGTTGAGATTAATCTTGTGGATAGTCTTCTAAAAACCACTAATTCAGTCATTTTACTGGTTATAGGTCTACTCTGATTATCTGTTTCTTCTCAAGTCAATGTTTCTTCTCAAATCAAAAATGTTTGTCTTTTTATTGAATAAATTCTTATCTTAGTAGTTGTGCTAGTATTTATCAGTGAACAAAATATAGTATTTTAAAGTGTTGAATTTTAGGTATTATTTCTTTTTGCTTGTTTGTTTTATTTTGTTTTGTTTTTGAGATGGAGTCTCACTGTCGCCCAGTTTGGAGTACAGTGGTGCAATCTTGGCTCACTGCAACCTCTGCATCTTGGCTTCAAGCAATTCTCTTGCCTCAGCCTCCTGAGTAGCTGGGACTTCAGGTGTGCACCACCATGCTTGGCTAACTTTTGCATTTTTAATAGAGATGGGGTTCACCATGTTGGCCACGCTGGTCTCAAACTACTGACCTCAGGTGATCCGCCCCCCCTCAGCCTCCCAAAGTGCTGGTATTACAGGCATGAGCCACCATGCCTGGCCTTAGGTATTGTTTCTATGTTCTGTATTATGCTGAATAAAACACAAGTAAAAATGATTAATGGAAACCACACTGTTGGAGAATGAACGTGACATGCAGTGAAAGCTGAATTAGAGTCTGGTCTTATCTGTAGTTCTAACTCTAGAACTAACAAGCCAAGTGTGTTTATTACTAAAAAGATTTCCTAGATCTGAGGGTCCTCACTTGTATAAGAGGAGGGTTCAATTAAGTGATTTCTAAGGTACTTTGTTCCCTAAAGTTTCTTTTATTTTGTAAAATGTGAATCATTGTGAGATAAATATGAAATAAAGACAATATAAGGTGGGACCCATAGATATAATAAGCCATTTGAAAGAAAAAATAGACAAATATAAACTAGTGGCACCTTCTGGTAAAAGTCACATAATGAGGTTCACATTCTGATGATACATAATAACTAATTTCAAATGATTGTTCTGTTTGAAATAAAGTTGCTTCAACATAAAAGTCCACTATCTTTTTTTCTTAAAAGGTTTAATATATAAATTATGAATATCCATACATGGACTGTTACATATCAGTCCCTCTAAGTGAATTAGATATTAATATGTTAACATGAGTAATTATTAAAAATTAATAATTAAGTAAATGTGAACCAACTTTATAAAGGACAGATACTGTTGAATTATATTTATATAAATTCATACATACAAAAGTACTGTAAAAGATGAGGATTATCACTTGACACACTTCAGAATTATAGTTATATAAAGAAAAGAACAGAGGGTAGGAGAATGGGTCAGAGATATACAATAGGCTTCAGTACATCTAAAATTTGTATTCTTTTAAACACATGTAAAACAATGACAATATTTCAATATATAATAAATCTGAATGATACTATTAGCATTTTTGTTATATTATTTCTAGCCTTTTGTATATCTGAACTATTTCACAACATTAAAAAGAAAAATTTATGTATATATTTTATATGGAAAACTTCAGAAGTATATGAATATGGGAATAAATTAACACTCACGAAAATATAAATTTATTTTTCATGTAATTGTTGATGATTTTTATCAGGGGATAACCAAACCACTCACCATTTGATGCTGTGAAATCAATAGCCACTGTGAAATTGATTTGCGTCCTGGAATAGAAGTAAACAAGAATCACTGATAATGAAATAACCTGATAAAAGGAGTTTCTTTTCCATTTGGGTTATACGTTTTAATGTCACTAATTTCTCAAATGTTAATTAAGAGCAATATATTACAGTACATATTGTTTAGCATCAGAAAGGCAGTTTTACATAGTGAGAACTTGGCAAAAATATATTTATAGTTACATATATTTATAGTCACAGAAAAGGAAAACTAAAGTCTCAGGAATAAAAGTAGCTCCTATTTTGGAGTATGATAACTAAGTAAGTGACTCATAACACAGTAGTCAAAATGCAAATAATTGTTTTCCAGCCTCAATGCCACCATTTATTATTATCTGTTTCCAAAATTGTTCTGTAGTAATCATGAAATTAGCATGCCCTTAAAAGTGTTGCATTGCTAAAATCATCTCTAACAATGTCATTCCTTAAACTAATTCTATTTGACAATCCCCCAAACACAAGATTTTCTCCCGCATCCCTTCCTGATAAAACTCACAAGAAGCTAGGCATTGAAGGAATACTCCGTGAAATAATAAGGGCCATCTATGACAAATTCACAGCCAATATCATACTGAATGGGCAAAAACTGGAAACATTCCTCTTGAGAACTGGAACAAGTCAAGGATGCCCACTCTCACCACTCCTATTTCACACAGTACTGGAAGAACGGGCCAGAGCAATTCGGCAAGAGAAAGAAATAAAAGGCATCCAAATGGGAAAATAAGTCAAACCATCTCTCTTCACGGACCATACGATTCTATACCTAGAAAATCCTAAATATTATTCTAAAAGGCTCCTGGAACTGATAAATTCTGCAAAGTTTCAGGATACAAAATCATGTACAAAAATCAGTAGCATATTTATACAACAGTAACGTTCAAGCTGAGGGCTAAATGAAGAATGCAATCCCATTCACAAGAGTGACACACAAAAAATAAATATATATAGGAATAAATCCAACCAAGGCAGTGAAATATATCTACCAGGAGAACCATAAAACACTTCAAAAGAAATCATAGAACATACAAAAGAAAAAACATTCCATACTCATGCATTGGAACAATCAAAATTATTACAATGGCCACACTGCCCAAAACAATCTAAATATTCAATGTTATTCCTATCAAACTACTAACGTCACTTTTCACAGAATTGGGAAAAACTATTCTAAAGTTCCTAGGGAACCCAGAAAGAGCCTGAAGAGTCAAAGCAATCTTAAGCAAAAAGAACAAAGCCACAGGCATCACATTACCTGACTTTTTAGTATAAGACTAACCAAAACAGCATAGCACTGGTACAAAAACAGACACACAGACCAATGGAACAGAATAGAGAGCTCAGAGATAAAGCTGCCCATCTATAGATAACTGATCTTGGATAAAGTTGACTAAAATAAGCAATGGAGAAATTTACTGAATAGCATTTTATTGAATAGCATCTATTTAATAAATGGTGCTAGAATAACTGGCTGGCCACGTGCAGAAGAATGAAACTTGACCCCTACCTTTCACCATATACAAAAATTATTAAATCAAGAAGGATTAAAGATTTAAGTACGAGACCTCAAACTATAATTATCCTAGAAGAAAACCTTGAAAACACCCTTCTGGATATTGGCCTTGGGAAATAATTTATGACTAAATCCTCAAAAGTAATCATAACAAAAACAAAATTGATAAGTAGGACCTAATTAATCTAAAGAGCATCGCACAACAAAAGAAACTATCAATAAAGTGGACAGACAACCGAAAGAATGGGAGAAAATATTGACAAACTATGCATCTGACGAAAGTCTGATATCCAGAATCTACAAAGAACTTAAACCAACAAGCAAAAAACCCAATTAAAAAATGGGCAAAAGACATGAACAGACACTTCTAAACTAGACAACATACATGGAAAAATGCTCCACACCAGTAATCATCAGAGAAATGCAGATCACAAGCACAATGAGATAACATCTCACGTTAGCCAGAATGGCTCTTAAAATAGTGTCAAAAAACAACAGAGGTTGGCCAGGCTGTGGAAGAAAGGGAAGAATGCTTATACAATGTTGGTGAGAATGTAAACTAGTTCCAGCCACTGTGGAAAGCAGTTTGGAGTTTTCTCAATGAACTTAGAACTACCACTGGACTCAGCAATCCCATTACTGGGCATATACTCAAAAGAAAACAAATCATTTTACCAAAAAGACACATGCACTCCATGTTCATTGCAGCATCATTCAGAATAGTGAAGACATGGAGCCAACCTAGGTGCTCATCAACAGTGGATTAGATATAAAAAAAAGTGGTACATACACACCATGGAATGCTACACAGCCACAAAAAAGAATAAAGTCATGCCCTTTGCAGCAACTTGGATATAGCTGGAGGCCAATACCCTAGGCAAATTAATGCATGGACAGAAAGAAAACACCACACATTCTCCCTGTAAGTGTGAGCTAAACATTGGGTACTCATGGACATAAAGATGGCAACAACAGACACTGGTGACTACTAGAGGAGAGAGGGAAGAAGGATGTCTTGAGGGATGAAAAATGAACTGTTGGGTACTATGCTCAGTACCTGGGTGACGGGATCATTTGTACTCTTAACCTCAGCACCACACAATATATCCAGGTAACAAACATGCACATGTAACTCTTGAATCTAAAATAAAAGTTGAAAAAAGAAACACACAGGATTTTCTTTTGTTTTCTTCAGAAATGAAGTATTTCAGATACTACTAGTCTCCCATTGCTCACAGCATTTCTCTCTGTGTGTTTTTTGTGTATGTGTATGTGTGCATGTGTGTGTGTGGTGTATTTACAGATATAGATAAATACAGATATGCAGTGATTGATGAAATATGTTACAAAATGCTCCTCAACTTGCAGTGGGGTTACATCCTGATAAATCAACCATAAGTTGAAAACACTGTAAGACAAATGCATTTAAATACCTAACCTAAGGAAAGTCATAGTTAACTCTAGCCTATTTTATTGTGCTCTGAACGCTTCCATTAGCCTATAGTTGGACAAAATAATCTGGCAACACAATACACTTTAGAGTATCAGTTGTTTACCCAGTGATCCTGTGGCTGACTGGGAGCTGTGGCCACTGCCCAGCATCAGGAGAGAGTATCATACAGCTTTTCTTTCTGCTGAATGCGTACTGATTTTGCACCATGGTAAAGAAAAATCTTGTTGAACTATTGTAACTTGGGGACCGTGTGTGTGTGTGTGTATGTGTGTGTGTATATATATGTGTGTGTGTATATATGTGTGTGTGTATGTGTGTATATATATATGTGTGTGTGTGTGTATACATATATTTCAGCACATGGTTGTTACCCAAAGTTATTTTACTGAATTAGTTTAGTTTTTTTTTCTGATGGAAACTAATGAGGTGGCGGCATTCACATAAGAAATTCACTTTTTTGAGTATACCTATGACTCTATATGTAATTCCATCTCTTTCTTACCAGAGAAAATATACAAACACAAATACATGACAATGCTATAAGTACTGTAATAACGTGGAATCACACTTAATCTACAAAATAATTTTTAATTAAAAGTAAATCATCTGAAAACATGAGTACCTTATTTTTTTAGCAACAAATTACTTTTGACACACAGCACAATTGATTTAACACTTTGAAGTTTGGAACTATTGGATAAATAATGTTGGGATTTAAATAAAGCTATCTGATTCTGCTATTACAGCATAGGGTCCCTTGAAGTTCTCTTTGTAAAAACTATAGTGATATTTCCTTCTTTCTTCAAATAGCCAGCCTGGAAAGACGTAAATGCAATGCAGGTATTGAATCAAATTCGCACATTGTTTTTTTTTTTTTTTTCCCCCTACGGAAACAACAACCTTTCCTGCTTACATTTAACAAAAACTAGTATAGATTCCCTTTATATGAATAGCTATATGGTATTTTTTTCTCACAGTAGAAATCAGGTTTATAGGCTAAGAATATAGGCTAATTTGGAGCATAATACTAACCAGCATGAACCTAAGTGAGTACAAACTTTTAAAAAAAGAATATAGTAAGACCTCTGGGAGAACATTTTCAGATAAAAGCCCCTTTGAGGGACTGAAAAGAACAATCACCATCAGCACACTGCTTTGTCATGCTGTGGTAGGGAGAGAAATGACTGTGACACACAGCAGTATGGTAGATTAGAAAGGGTATGGATTTTGAATCTGAATGAACTGGGTTTGAGTCCCAGCAACCCAGTTGGTGACCTTAGCCAAATTTCAAAACTCTTGGAGGGCAGGTACCTGGACCATAGAAATGAAATGAGAACTGAAAGGCAACAACATGAGATACTACATACATGTTTTATTTTACACACATAATATATATACATATATCATAAGATATTCACATTATATATATCACACATTATATATAATGTGACGTTACATGGCTACTACCAGTTAACCACACAATAATTTTAAAGAGAAGATACTATCATCTTCTTTTTACAGAGAAGGAAATCTATGCTCACAAAACTTAATAATTTCCACACCAGTAATAAACAAGAGCATTGGAATTTGAATACACATTCAACTACAAAGACCATAATCATAACCTCTATACTAATCTGTTTCTCCAGTTAAATATTTGCAAACTTCCTGGCTATAATAGGCACACAATAAAGGATATGGATTCTATTATTAATATGCTGCAATCCTGGAAAAAATTCTACATAGATGTTCTTAATGGTAAAAAAAAATCTGGATATAATCTCATGCTTGGGCAAATTTTTCCTTCTATCAAATATGTTATCAAATATATAAATAACAAAATAATCTATATATTCTTTTTTATGTTATTTTATTCAAATAACACCTCATTAGGAATAAAAAATAACTTTGAGCTTTAAGAATATATGTTTTAGCAGATTATAAAGATCAATTTGGAAGTCCAGTCTTTGGTTCAATGTCGGTACACTGTAGGAAAATACACATTATTATCTTGATTCGACTCTCTCTTGTAACAGCATCTGTACAATGCTTTCCACATATTGAAACTTCACGGTATTTACTGGACGAATAGATACATTTGTTTTATGATTGCTTCTAACTTGTTCTCCAGGGTAGCCCAGGATGTGTGGCATAACCGTCAATTTCCTAGAAGCATTGGTTGCAGATACAAGACTTCAGTAGTCATAGATGCAAAGGTCCTCTCAAAGCCAAAGTTGTGCCTACCAAAGCTACAAAGAAAAGTTATGGCTATTCACTAAAGAATCATACATAAGAGTTAAAAAGAAGGAGAGAGCAGAGGCCAGGCACAGTGGATCACACTTATAATCCCAGCACTCTGAGACGCTGAGGTGGGAGGATCACTTGAAGCCAGGAGTTCAGGACCAGCCTGGGCAACATACTGGGACCCAGTCTGAATACAAACTTTAAAAAATAACCAGGTGGGGGGGGTGTACACTTGTAGTCCCAACTACATAGGAGGCTGAGGTGTGATGATTTCTTCAGCCTAGGAATTTGAGGCTGCAGTGAGCTATAATTGCACTATTGCACTCCAGCTTGGACAACAGAGTGAGACACTGTTAAAAAATGAAAATAAAAAGGAGCAGATATTTAGAATTAAACTAACTTACTAAAACTATCAATAGCTAAACTACATTACAAAACCATGTAGACTATGTACAACAAAACAATGAACTGTAGAAAAGAAAAAAAGATAAGAAAAAGAGAGGGAAAGAAGGTAAGAAGGAAGGAAGGAAGAAGAACGAAAGGCAGGACCAATGAGCACTGTTGAAATCCAGGGCACTTTTTGTATCTACGACTATTGAAGTCTTGTATCTGCAACCAATGCTTCTAGGAATTTGATGCTTATGCTACACATCCTAGGCTACCCTGAAGAACAAGTTAGAAACAATCATAAAACAAATGTGTCCACTTGCCCAGTAAATACAGTGAGGTGGTTTCCAATATGTGGAAACTCATACTCTTAAGCCTAAGTATAAAAGGCGGATGCATTCGTTTAGCACTAAATGATAAATAAGACCATTGGTAATTACAGTGCAACAGAGACACTCAATGAGTAAAGCAGAATCCTGAAGCGTATTTGATGACTGATTGATGACAAGATTTGATTAATTATTTGTCTCATTCTGCATGTCAGGAAGAATCTCTCGCCTTTATTACTTTGAATCAGCAGCAGCATTCAGCTGAGAAGGAAAATACTATGGCTTCCTAAATAAAGCAGCTCATGGTAGCGATGGTCACTAGGCTAACTACTATCATAACATTGAGATTCTTCTACTTAGAAAACCACAGTTCAACAACGATTTATGGAGCACCTTCCAACGGCCAAGCACTGTGCTATAGGATCAAGAGAAACAGGAGCAGATAAAACACCATTCCTGAACTTACAGGGCAAAACTCCAGTTTTATATTGTCAAAAAACAATGACAAAGATAGCCCAGCATTTTCTCATTGAATTCAAAATCAATAGCATAATCTAAAACTCACCTGCACATTTACTGTGAACATGTTTGTTCAACCCCATGATTCCTAAGGGTTTCCATTCATATTATAACACATACTTATCAAATCAAGTGCCATACTCTATGTATTTAGAAAATATTAACTGATAAAAATTTCAAAGAAAGTTCCTAGCAATACTATAACCTCAAGTTATAAAACAGGTTTCTTGAAGACTTTAATAAACAATCTGTTATGAAAGTAAATCAAACAACATTTCAGTCAGTCAAGTTGTTACCCCTTTTTCATTCTCTAATATTGCTTGAAGCCTAATGTTAGAGGAAAAAAATCAATCATATGTCAAAGGAAAAAAAAATCCAAATTTATACAAGATTACTCCTGACAGAATATTCATAAAACAATCACATTTAAATCCTCGAAACGTCTTGTTTAGGAAGTGTTACTTTAGCTGTCATTTTATGTTTCAGAAGTAGAAAAGACAGAAGGATTTCATAAAAGCCAGTTAGCAGCATTATATTTTACAATATAAAAAAGTTATGCCTGCCAAATTGCATGAGTTAGTACTAACATCTCATGAGACTTCCCAATACATATGTCCTAGTACTACTAAAATATGTACTTGGAAAATGTCCCTATTTTACTCTACCATCTTTCCAAAAGCTGTGAATGACAGAGAAATCAGATGTCAAGATGAGAATAATTTACTAGAACAGCAAAGATCCACAGGAAACAAGTATATATGGGAGTATCAAAGAAAACTAGACACACATGTACACATACAGAGAGTAATACCATCTTACATGTGTTTTCTACAGCTGTTACTATGAATTCATTACAGAGAACTAACAAAACTCTGATGGCAATGTGCAGAAGGCTTATTTTCCTTTCTTACTAATTTCAAATCTGGTTCAGTTGCACAAAGCGAACTTTGTAAATTATACAATGAATTTCTCCCACTCCTCTTTAAATTAATCTTGACAAACAGATTCAGATCCACTAGCTGTTGGTATCTAGAACTCAAAAATGTAGTTGGGATGCCCATCCAACAATAATATTCCTCTCATTCTTTCCATGTTGGTACCAGGATTATGCTTCTGCCTTGATTTACCAATACGCATTCTAGTTCACACTTTGGTTCTGGAACACGTCCTGAAGCCCTGGTGCACTTGCCTCAAACATTGTCATCCAACCTAACCCTTCTTGACCTTCTTTCACCCTGGGCTAAACTCTGAGCCCTTTTGTGTCTTATCTTCTTGCTTTTCTTAAAAGTGATTCAACTACCTGAATGACAATGCAGACAGATGCCTGATTCCAAACTTTGCTGTATCTTCAAAATTCTGGCATCCCATGCCCATGAACTACTCAGTGAATTAAGATCTTGCCAAGTAAGATCTCTTAGAATGAGGGCAGGTTTTGAGATGCACAAATGCAATTCAGATATAAATACCTTCACTTATGATTCATGTGACCTTGAAAAAACTATTCGACCTTCTGCAGCTCACTTGTAAAGAATTATAAAACCTTCCTTGGATTGCTGCTGTGAGGACCATAAAAGCACCTGTCCTTTAGAAGGCCCATTAAGTAGTTGATTCATTATTATCACGATTACTGATACTAGTTTTTCAGAACCTGAGTTTAGTATACTTCTTTGAATACTGGATTGTCTAATGCTTATCAAATTTCCGGGTCTACCAGAGGTTCGGGTTATTTCTCAGTATCTGACCCTCCCATGTCAGATTTCCTTTCCTTCACATCCACTAATAAGGTCCCAACCTGCCCAATCCAAAACTGCACTATGATTTTATGATCTAACCTTATTAGGTGTTATCTAGGTACTTCCTCAAACAAAATTCTACTGCATGAAGTAATTGTAAACTTTGACTTCTGCCTTATTTTCCATCCTTTCTTTCCTTCACGCACTCTGGATTCCTGGGGATCAGTGAAATGTCAAAAGTAACAATAAAAAAAATAACTGGAGACAAGAGATATGATTCCTCAACTTTTTATTCTTCATCCTTACTGAATCCAGTTTTTACAAATCAACAAAACTTTCTAATTTCTCTAGACTTTGAAGATTGATTTCTATATTTTTTCACACAATACTACTACTCCAAAATACAACTTCACAAGGAGGCTAGCTTATCTTCGTGCAATTCAAGAACACCTTATCAAAAAGGTATGCAAAATTGCTAACCTTTTTTCTAACCAATAGTTAGAAAATATATGTGACATAATCAAAATAAGCTAACAAAATAATCAACCCCAAACCGAAAATGTTAAGCATTGTCCATCAAAATCCCATTTAAAATTAGGTAGGTGCCAGAGAGGTAATGCCTGCCTAGTAGGAAGATAGTGAACTCTTGAGTCATAAAGACTGGAGTTTGAATCCCAGAATCACCACTAGCTAGCTAGTTGTGACTCCTTGCAAAACTATCAACTCTCTGGGTCTCAGTTTTCTCATGATAGATAGGTAACAACCACTTTGAAGGAGACTTCTAAATGTTAGAAATAAAACTCTAAAGTACCTGCACATAGCAAATACTCTACATGCTGGGAGACGAATTCCTTGAGTAACCCATGCCATTTTCTCCTGGTTCATAATAATCCTCTTCTCTGTTGGGTCAGAAGAGAGTTCCTTCTTTATATTAACATAAATTTATCTTTCATTAGTCCTTCCTGTAATGTGGGTTAGTGATGTATCAAGGGTGGGGCAATGAAGCTCCAACCAGTACAGGCAGTAGATGGGTACACTGTCTGTACAGAACTTAAATATAGTAATATATCTTGTGCATATGCAAACTACATTTTAATATCACCATACACTAGCAATTCTAAGCAATGTCAGTGACAAATTTTTTCCCATCCTACTACCTCCTGCCTTTGGTGAGCTACTGTTTTTATGTATTTCTGTTTCTCCTGCTCCCAGCCCCCAACCTTTTAATTGCCCTCAACCATGAAACTATTTTAGAAATAGCAAAGTGTGTTGTTTACAATAGAATAATTTCACAGACATAGATGATAAAATTTTGTTCCTACAAATTTTCAAAGTTTCAAAGAAAAGTTATATGTTTAAAGAGCAAATTATTAGCACATCATCAGGAGGGAAAGATGTAAAGTTGTTTTTCTAGTATTAATAATAGTTTTGCAAAAATTCATTGCTGTTGCATCACTCAGTTCTTTCAGTTTTCACTGTGTGTGGCTAAAAGTGCACACTGTAACCAAGCAATGTAGCTATGAAACTGCCCAATACCAACAGACTGTCAATATTTGGCAAGATTAGTGCTAGCCCTGATGATGAGACATACCTGAAGAGTTTCCTTTGACTTTGAAATGGAGGACTCTGAAAAAACTTATCTGCAGCATAACATAAACTGGCAATGAAATCACAATCGTAAAGTATGTAACTAGACATCTCTAAGCTTTCCAAGTATACATTTTTTTTTTCCAGATGGAGTTTTGCTCTTGTTGCCCAGGCTGGAGTGCAATAAATAGCACGATCTCAGCTCACTGCAACCTCTGCCTCCCGGGTTCAAGAGATTCTCCTGCCTCAGCCTCCCAAGTAGCTGGGATTACAGGCATGCACCACCATGCCTGGTGAATTTTTGTATTTTTAGTAGAGACAGGGTTTCTCCATGTTGGTCAGGCTGGTCTCGAACTCCCGACCTCAGGTGATTGGCCAACCTCGGCCTCTTAAAGTGCTGGGATTATAGGCATAACTCACTGTGCCCAGCCCAAGTATACATTTTAAATGTACAAAAATGAGAATCAAACCTTAACCAAATCAATGTTTATGACAGTCTTCTTAATATTCCTAAAAGTTTGTTTTCTAGATCTTACTTTGGATGAGTTCAGTTTCGATATGATAATGTTCCATGTGAAAATATTTATAGACGGCAGAATGGCTTTGTTTTTATTAGATTTAACCCCACTCAGCACCTCAGGGTTTAGCTTTCCACTAATTTGATAAATGAAAGTACTTGGGTGCCACAACAAAAAGTATTATAAAAAATCCTAGACATGTACATTTCATTTTTGAATAAGAAATTGGATTAATGGAAAAAAACCTTTATAGTGTTGCATGTTCTGGCAAGATGTGCTCCCTGAAGCAACATATCCAATGCAATGACACTTTTTTTTTTTTTTTTTAAGAAGAGGTCTCGCTCTGTTGCCAGGCTGACTGCACATCAGTGGCATCATCATGGCTCACAGCAGCCTCAACCTCTTGGGTTTAACAATCCCTGCACTTTAGCCCACTGAGTAGCTGGGAGAACACACATGTGCCATCAGACCCAACTATTATATTTTTTAATTTTTATGGAGATGCGGGCACATTATATTGCCCAGGCTGGTCTCACACTCCTGGGCTCAAGAGATTCACCTGCCTCAGCCTCTCAAAGTGCTGGGATTACAGGCGTGAGCCATCATGCCCAGCCTGCCAATTTTATAAAACTAAGTTAAATGTTTTACAGAATTATTTCAATTGTTCAAGTATTTTTAAGTTAAAAAAAAAAAATCTGTATGGGGCCTGTTGATGAAGGAACTTACTGATATTCAACTAGCCTCTACAATAAGTAGTATCAAGAAGCCCACTTTAGTCTTTAAGATTAGCTTATGATAGGTAGATAGCGCTTTTAAAAATTCTTTCAAACAAGATTTAGATTTAGGGTTGAGTTTGGGTTGGAGCGAACAGGGCTGTCTGGACTGAAAGAAGTATCCTGGGGTTATCCTCGAACAGAAATGAACTGTAAGAAAGTGATTTTCACTGGCTTTGTAAATTTGAATGCATACTTTTTTCTTCATGTCTCTCATAACTAGGGCAATTACTACAACCATATGATGACAACAATATGATGAGCTTAGACATATTAGAACTTTGAGATTTTTCAGAAAATTAATAGCTAGCATTTAGTGTTAACTATATGAAATTTAGTTAACCCTCACAGCCATTCTATGAAATAGGCATTGTTATTTATATTCCTGTTTCACAGAAATGAAAACAGGTTATGCTAGCAAGAGGCAGATCCAGGATCTGAACTGTACAATTAATGCCAGAACCCAAATTCTTTACCACTACTATACAATGCCTCAATTATCAGCAACCTCGTCTTTGCAATTGGGCTGACTTTTTCCCAAACATTTATTCCTTAATGAATTTCTTTCCTAGAAGTTCCTGTCCTCTTTCTCTCATACTCCCTTTCTCTTAAGATATGAAGAAAACAAGCAGTTTGTACTTCTAATCTTGATTTTGCCTTTCCTCCAAGTAACTACAATGAAGATATAGAGTTCAGCTGAGACGAATTCTAGTAGAGGCAATACAAAAGCATGTTTTCTTATTCCAGAAAGCCTGGTCCATCTGTTTTATCTGATGATTGCTGTATGACTCCTGGAGAGAGTAAGATCGCAAATTGATAAGGTCTGAGAGAAACAGATGTGAGGGTTTGTACTCCAGTTTGTCACACTCTGTATTTAAAGTTATATTTTTTCATTATGTTTTAATTTTGCTAAGAAATTTTGGAGAAAAAAAGGGTAGAAAATCATGCTCCAAATGGTTACTTAGTCAGTACTTACTCAATGGCCACTCTGTGTTCAGACCTACAAAAAATATTTTAAAACTACGTCTCTTTGAACAAACAAATCATACAAATAAACAATTAAAATGACACCCAGGAAAATTAGTATAAGCTCACCTGGACTGGCTGGATGAGAGTTTGGCCTTTCTTCAAAAGAAAAAAATGACAGTCTGTAGACCTCCAAGTTTCTAACACACTCAATTTTCTGATAAAAGCATAGACCAAGATTTCATGTTGACATGAAATTGTTGACATGAAATTCTAGTGGCTTAGCAGGGACTCAGTGTGCAACAAAGTTTGTGAGCTGTTTTCCCCCTTCATCTGCCAATCAAAGAGATGTGGGAAACTTTGTAGATATTTGTTCCTGAGTTAAGGTGATGGGGAAGTGAAGTGTCATAACACTTGAGAGACATAGAGGACTAAAAGGCAGAAGAAGCAAATTGAAATTTATGATTCTGTCTTCAGATACTTAGTGTGAGCTGCTGGGAATATGGAAGTATATATTCTACAAGTCTGTAAAAGTGAATAAACCCAATTCACAAATAATAATAACTAAAATAATAATGATGCTACCTAAGAAATTATCTTAGATTTCATAACAGTATGTAATTTGAAAGGAATCTGACATTGTCCTTATTAATGATAATTGAAGTAT
>NW_012118443.1:500876-503209 GCF_000951035.1 Colobus angolensis palliatus
TTACTTGTCAATTCAGATTCAACATGAGCATAACCCGACAGTGGAAAGGTTATAGTAATTAGGTCCCTAAATTGATGCAGGGATAGTTTAACATATGCAAGTCAGTAAGTGTGATACATTACATAAACAGAATTTATAAAAAACATATGATCATCTCAATAGATATAGAAAAGGCATTTAATGAAATCCAGTATTGCTTTATGATAAAAATCCCTCAACAAAATAAGCATGCAAAGAACTTACCTCAAAGTAATAAAAGTCATATATGACAAGCCCACAGCCAAAACTATACTGAATAGGGAAAAGTTGAAAGCATTCCCCCTGAGAACTGGATCAAGACAATAATGCCCACTTTAACCACTTCTATTCAACATGGTATTGGAAGTCCTACCCAGCGCAATCAGACAAAGGAAAGAAATAAAGTGCATCCAAATTGGAAAAGAGGAAGTCAAACTGTTGCTGTTTGCCACTGATATGACTGCATCTCTAGAAATCCCTAAAAACTCATCTACAAAGCTCCTAGATCTGATAAATGAATTCAGTAAAGTCTCGAGTTACAAAATCAATGTATACAACTCAGTAGCACTGCTATACACTGACAATGACAAACTGAGAATCAAATCAAGAACTGAATCCCTTTTACAACAGCTGCAAAAAAGAAATAAAATAAAATACCTAGGAATATACTTAAGCTAGGAAGTAAAGGATCTCTACAAGAAAAACTACAAAACACTGCTGAAAGAAATAATAGATGACACAAACAAATGGAAACACATCCCATGGTCATGGATGGAAGGAATCAATACTGTGAAATGACTATACTGCCCAAAGCAATCTACAGACTCAAATGCAATTCCCTTCAATACCAGCATCATTCTTGACAGAACGAGTTAAAACAATCCTAAAAATCATATGGAACCAAAGAAAGAACTCACATAGTTAAATAAACACTAAGCAAAAAGAACAAATCTGAAGGCATCACATCACCTGACTTCAAATTATACTACGAGACTATACTTACTAAAACAGTATGGTACTGGTAAAAAGTAGGCACATAGATCAAGGACCAGAATAGAGAACCCAAGTGTAAAGTCAGATCTAACTAACTGATCTTTAACAAAGTACACAAAAATAAAAACTAGGGAAAGAACACCCTATTAAATAAATGATACTGGGAAAACTGGCAAGTCACATGTAGAAGAATGGAACTGAATCTCCATTTGTCACCTAATACAAAAATCAACTCAAGATGGATCAAAGACTTAAATTAAAGACCTGAACCATAAGAATTCCACAAGATAACATCAGAAAAACTCTCTGGACATTGGCTTAGGCAAAGAATTCATGACTAAGAACCCAAAACCAAATGCAACAAAAACAAAAGTAAACAAATCAGACCTAATTAAACAAAAAGCTTCTGTACTGCCAAAGAAACAATCAGCACAGAAAACAGACAACCCACCCAGCGGAAGAAAATATATGCAAATGATGAATCTGACAAAGGTCTGGTGTCCAGAATCTATGAGGAATGCAAACCAATCAGCAAGAAAAAAACAATGACCCCATCAAAAAATGAGGAAAGGACATGAATAGACTGTTCTCAAAAGAAGATATCCAAACAGTCAACAAATGTATGAAAAAATGCTCAACATCACTAATTATCAGAGAAATGCAAATTGAAACCACAATGAGATACCACCATATTCTAGCAAGAATAGTCATAATGAAAAAGTCAAAAAACAATAAATGTTATCATGGATGTGGTGAAAAGGGAACACTTTTATACTGCTAGTGGGAAAGCAAATTAGTACAACCACTATGGAAAACAGTATGGAGATTCCTTAAAGAACTAAAAGTAGAATCCCCATTTCATTCAGCAATCCCACTACTGGGTATCTACCAAGAAGAAAAGAAGTCATTATATGAAAAAAACACTTGCACATACATGTTTATAGCAGCACAATTTGCAATTACAAATATATGGAACCAACCTATGTGCCCATCAACCAACAAGTAAACAAAGAAAGTGTGATATATATATATATACACACACCACGGAATACTACTTAGTCATTAAAAGGAACAAAATAATGTATTTTGCAGCAAATTGGCTGCAGGTGGAGGTCATCATTCTAAGTAAAGTAACTCAGGAATGGAAAACCAACTATCCTATGTTCTCACTTATATGCAGGAGGTAAGCTATGAGAACGCAAAGGCATAAGAGTGATACAAAAATGGACTTTGGGGATTTGAGGGGTGAAGGTTGGGAGGGAGGTGAGGGATTACAGACTACGTATTGGGTACAGTGTATATTGCTCAGCTGACAAGTGCAC
>NW_012118443.1:508889-517431 GCF_000951035.1 Colobus angolensis palliatus
AGTTAAGACTGTCTCGGGAAAAAAAAAAAAAAGAAAGAAATTGTGCCAATTGCTTTTAAGAAGTCCTTCAGGGCAAAGATATATAAATACATTTAAAGATACATAATACGATGATTATTATTGCTTGTTGATTTAGATTTCACTATCCAAAAGAATAAGTTAATACCTCTGTATTTTACTTATAAACATTATATATTATAGTGAATAATAGTTAAATGTATAACTGTAATACATTTTAAGGATATTACATACGTTTATGATATATCTTTGTATAAAAACAATGGAATGTATGCAAATAATATTTTTTCATGTCCTTTTCAAATAACACCGTTTTATAGAAATTATCTTAGGTCTAGTTAGATTAATTATGTAGTGAAACTTAAACTATATTTCCCCAGGCCCCATTTGTAAATCAGAACTTGGTTCTTATAAAAGCCTCAAGAAGCCAGGATTGGAGCAAACTGTACCCCGTAAGTTCGGGCTCCACTTATAGAATAACTAGCATTTCTTCCTGCACAGGCAGTGCTGTAAGTAGGAAGCGTGTAGCTAAGAAAAAGAATCCTAAGGTTTGTAAGCAACAGAAAAATACGACAGAGTGATAGAGTTAAGACTGTCATTGCTCTAGATACTGTAGAAACCCATTTGCTCTGATTAGCCCTAAGAATTTTCAACAGGAGTTTGAGAACAAACAGTAAAAGTGATTTACTGGTATCAGACTCTGAAATGTTTTATACTGAAAGACTCACACCCAAATATTGCTAGATTTGCACTGCTGACCAAACGTACTGGATATCTGGTATATATACACATACATACTGTTCACATGATCACAAAGCAAAACAAAAAAAAAAAGACAAAAACTGAAATTTATAACATTTCAATACCACAAATCAGTATTTCTATATGTAAAATATAACCAGATACATCAAGCAATTTTTTTTTTTTAAGTTGTAAAGAAGGTGCTAAGGGATGTCCATTTACTTACCTCATTTCTTTGTCAACTATTGATGGCAGCAGCTGCTCAAGACAGCCTTAGGCTGCCATCATGCTGGCTGCAGCAAGGAGGCGTAGCCAGGGCTGCATGCTCCGGGCAGCGTGCGGGAGCCGGGGACAAGTGGGACCTTCACCTTTTCTGAGTGGGGGCAGGAGCACCAGTGGGGAAACTGCAGCCGTCCAAGCCATGGCTACAGACCCGGGCCTCCCAGGCCACTCCTGCTCCATGAAGCAGGCAGGGGCCGCCCCCTCCCATTTCCCCACACAGCTGCAGTTGCCCAAACCGCAGCTGCAAACTCAGGCATCCCTGCACCCTTGGGGACCCAGGAAGGGCCCCTGCCCTCACAGGCTGAGAAGTGCCTGCTCCCACCGCCTGGCTTCTCCCTGCCGTTCGCTTCCGCTCTAATCTTGGAGCAAAGTCAGGGCTGAGCCCAGGTGCCAAGAACAGCAGCAGGAGGCAGACAGATTCTTGGGCCGAGGGGATGGATGCCTGGTAAGGATGGGGATGACCAGCAGCAAAGAGGAGCTACCTGCTCTAGGGCCTCCTTTCTGCTGAGCACTTCAGAGACCTGCAGGGACATCAGGACTGTCAGCTGCAGAAAGGAGCAACCCACCCTAGGGCCTTCTCTCTGCTCGGAGCTGGGGAGATGATGAGAGGGCCTGCCTGCAGAGAAGAGCAACCCATTCCAAGGCCTCCTATCGGTTGAGAGCTGGGGAGATGATAGGACAACCTGCCTGAAGAGAGGAGCTTCCCACTCCAGGGTCCTAGCTCTGCTAGGAGCTAAATAGTAGGAACGGCCTGGCTGCGCAAAGGAGCTACCCCCTGTGGGTCTCCTGTGAGCTGTTCTATTGCTCAATAAAACTCCTCTTCATCTCGGCTTACCCTTCACTTCTCTGCATATCCCATTCTTCCTGGTCGCAAGAGAAGAACGTGGGACCTGCCAAACAGCGGAGCTAAATGAACTACAACACAAACAGGGTCGAAACTGCTCACCATGTTGCAGGCATAGAGAAGGATAGAATAGCTGTGGCCCCTGGGGGAGCCCAGACCTGGGAGCTCCCTCAGCCAAGACTGTGACTTCCTTTTTGGGGTCCTGCAGTGCTTACCATCTTCAAGCTTTCCAGGTGCCACCAGGGAAGCTGCTTGTGGTGCGTCTGGTCCAGCCACAGCCTCACAGAGAGCTGGCACCTGTGCCAGCACCCGCAGGTGCCCGCCCTGCTGCAGCAGCCAGCATGTCAGACTGCACAGTGGCTGGATCCCATGCTCACATACTCCTCGCCACTCCATGCCTGATACACCCTTGGCAGGCATGAGACCCAGGCTGGTAGTGTGAGAAAAGTGCAGCCTGCTAGGCCAAGTGGATGGAACGAACCCAGCAGGCCTGAGCAAACTCAGGAAAAGGCACCACCACCAGCCAGAGGTTTCACGCCAGAAAAAGCAACACCCCAAAGATCCTGTAACACTATTACCTACTATTACTAAGGAGTTTTTATAGGAATATATTTTTATGACAAATTCAACATCCTATTTTTCTATCTTCTAAAAATAAAAACAGGCACAGACATTGGAATACTAAGAGTTGGCAAACTTTTTTTTTCTACTTTGTACTTTATTGAAACAACCATTGTTGCTTCTCAGTCTGTGCAGCCACTTTGCATTTTGGATGCCCGTATATAGCAAAGAGTACTCATTTAGGTAGGTATTTTGTTTGTTTGTTTGCTTTGTATCCTTAACTAAGAGCAACAAGAGGCAAGCTCTCCGGGTTTTGTGAAGCTATCTTTGTTCCCTTGGTACCCCCATTCCTTTATCCCCTTTTTCAACCTGAGGACATTCTATCAGTGAGTCTTTATGGGGTGGGGGGCAGTTGCTGAATCATAATTAGGAAGAGGTTTACATGAGTGATATTCATTATGAAGTTACTAAACACATTCAAATTTGCTTCGCTCCACTTTTACATATTGAAAATACAAGGTGAAGGAAAAGAGAATATGTAGACATTTTATACTGCAAGACAATGAATGCTTGTTTTAAATCTCTGGGGATGATATGGTCTGACTCTGCGTCCCCACCCAAATCTCATCTCAAATTGTAATCCCCACAATCCCCATGTGTCGAGAGATGGATCTGGTGGGAGGTGATTGGATCATGGGGGCAGTTTCCCCCATGCTGTTCTCATGATAGTGAGTGAGTTCACATGAGATCTGACAGTTTTAGAAGTGTCTGACAGGTCCTCCTTCACATGCGCTCTCTCGCCTACTGCCATGTAAGACATGCCTTGCTTCCCCTGTACCATCGGTCATCCGCCATGATTATAAGTCTCCTGAGGCCTCCCCAGACATGTGGAACTATGAGTCAATTAAACCTCTTTCCTTTATAAATTACCCAGTTTGGGGTAGGTTCTTTATAGCAGTGTGAGAACAGACTAATACAGGTGATGCTTGGTCAGGTTAAAAAAAGGAAGAAATAGGTTAAAATGAGAAGCAAAACTGAAAATACTTCCCTGTTTACGAGGGTATAAGAACTAACAGTACATTACCAACACAGGATCTGTCTGGGTTTTGAAAAGTTTCAAAAATGGTTACAACTATTTTTTTTCCTGAAATGTATTCCTGTCTGAGAGCTGTAGGACTGAATAAATGACTACACCATCCATTTCTGCATTCTGATTTTATGACAAGGCACATTCCTTTAATATTCTTAACCTAGTATATATATTTAAATCAGGCCCTGAAGCTTTACACCTATATTACAAATAATGAATAGTGCATGTACAATGTCCTATGTGTTAAGCAAACAAAAACATCCTATGAAAGTGCACATAATAGCCATTATCTACAACTATTAATCATACAATATTTTCTCTTGGTTAAAGAAAAGTTACAATTTGCCCCAAAAGTAATAGCTCTAGGTATGTATATTTTTTACTTTATATCTGAAACAGAATTATAATAGGCTTGCCATCAAAATATAATAAAGGTGATCATTTCTGTGCCAGGTACCTCGTGGTAGCACTTGTTATACAAATTGTACGAAATGCCTAAGCAACAAAACAATTCCAGAAAATGACTTACCCTCCCTTAATGTAGTCAAGGAATGAAACTTCTGTTTCTACCAAGAAAGAGAGTAAAGTTACCTGAAAAAGAAAAAGACAGAATTACCTTCTAGTTGTTTGTGACCCCAAATAGATTTTTCTAACTATTAGACAGAAAAATTGTATTTCTTTGCATTTTGAAAATCACTAAAGACATTATTTTTTATTAACATCCCCTAGAACTGATTGTTCTTACATTTAAAATTATCTGAAGGAAAGGGACCAAAAAAATTAACCAATGTCTTTCTATGACCGGTTTACTTCCATTGAAGAACAGCATGAAAATTATCTACAAGGACATTGTGTTACTTCCCATTTTAGATAAAAGGAAAGATGAAAGGGAGTTGGAAAATGGTTAAAACCAAAAAACCAAAATCAGTGAACAAAGCTTCAAGAGGAAATGTGTGTTTTCCATCATGGTTCTGTAATGAGCTCATCTAATATTTTAACTGTCTTGCTTTATAGAGATCTTTCAAAGAAAATTGAGAGAAAACTTAGATTTTGCTTCTCCCCAAAAAAGTTAATCTTAAGAAAAAAAACTGCAGTATTTTTTCTTAAAATAGGATGACACTGATTTTTTATAATTTTTGATACATCTTTGCATCTTCTGTACTGATTTAGTACATCATTCCCACAGCGTTGTCAATTTTAATGACAACTTTTTTGAATGAGCACATAACATCCCACGAAATGAGTCATAGTTGTTAAGTATAGCCTGTAAAGAGTATAGTATTTCTTACTACCACTTGTGTTTTTTTATGTCTGCCTGATTCATTACACTCGGATTCCACTGAATGAAGAGTTCATAACAAAACTTCAGCCTCTCTCAGAGGCCTTGCAGCCCCTAGGATTATCTGCAAGAAGCCAAGTCAATACCTTCTATAAGGTATTCTTCATTACAATCAGTCCCCTGGGAAGCTGATTTTTCTATTGTGTTTGCTCATATTAAAACCCTGAGTGAAACACAGCTCAGTTTTTTAATTGCTTCCAGTAGGATTAAAGATGCCGTCTACATATATGCATATTCATTTATTTTAATCTTTAATAAATAACATAAAATTTGACTTACTGTTCCAGAATTACTATATTTTTTCTTTTTTCCTTTCTTTTTGGGATTCACCACCTTAAAAAGCAGATAAAACAATTAAAATGTGTTACCGTTTATATTGAATTTTTATATTGAAGTTTTAAAAATGTGTAGTTTAACCTGCTGCCTTCACTTCTTATGCATGTATGCATTTACAAATGCTTTCAGTATGACTTTGGACGGTCATTCAGCCAAAACTTCTCTACAAAAGTTAATACTGACTATCTTAAAAAATGTTTTGTCTGTAATATTCTTCTCACCTGTACATACTTATTGCCCATAACTATAGTCACCTTCTTGATATGATAGAGGCCTTTAACATCTAATGTCCTAACTAATTATTGCTTTATAGAAAAATGATGGGTTGTTAAAGAAAAGTATATTCAAGTGACATAACTTTAAAAATTAAATACACTAACATAGCAAATCATCCAATGTGTGAATATTTAAAGGATCTATTAACCTAACTATTTCTTTATAATGATGGTAATTTCCACCAGTTACCCATGCTACATAATAATTGGTAAAGGTCTGGTTTGTAGACATAAGACTGGCTTTTTGACTATTTGATCCATGAGTAAATAAGGTTGCACTTCTATATTTCGTAAGACATTAGGAGACATAGGGACTATTACGATAAAGAAGACCTGCCAATCTAATAGGATAAATGTAACACATAATTGCCTGAAGAGAGACTTCTTCAAATCATCTCAATCCAAAATATGGAGAAAGCATTTGACAGGGAAAAGAAGATGAAATAGTTTATGAAAAAGTATTATTTGAACCATAATTTATTAATTTAAACTAGGGCTTCAATTTAAAAAAAAATAAATACACCATTCTAGAAAGAAAAACAGGAAACTGATCCAGGTTGGCTGGGGCAGAGAACCCACACAACCAGATGAGAAGTGAATCTGAAAAAATAAGCTGAGGCCATGTTAAGGAGATCCTTAATCCTAGGCCGGGGAGTTTGGATGTTATTTAGTTGATGTTTAAACAGGAGAATGATATAATAGGTCTATAGCAGCAGTCCCCAACATTTTTGGCACCAGGGACTGATTTCATGGAAGAAAGTTTTCCCACGGATGGAGGTGGGGAGGACGGTTTCGGGATGATAACTGTTCTACCTCAGATCATCAGGCATTAGATTCTTATAAGGAGCACATAGGAGGCAGAGCTCGGGTGGTAATGCTCCCTTGCTTCCGGCTCACCTCCTGCTGTGTGGCCCAATTCCTAAAAGTCCACAGGCCTGTACTAGTCTGCGTTCTGAGGGTTGGGGACCCCTGGTCTATAGGATAGTTGTAAGGTGAGAAAATGAAGGCAACAGTTAGGGTCCTATTTTAAATTTTCTATGCAAGAAGTAATAAATCATTAAATAAGGAAGCCCCACTGAAAACGGCTCGCCAAAAAAAAAACAAAAAAAAACAAAAAAACAAACAAACAAAAAAAACTAAGAAAACAGAATAAAGTACATTTTTCAGATTTAAGTAGAAAATCTAAAGGAGAAATTGGTCATTCATTCATTCCATGTATTATTTACTGTGTATTTCAGAAAGCCCTAATTGAACACATTCTACAGGAAAACATGCAACAGTAAGGATACTGAGCATCATTGGCAAGATCACACATTTTTCAGATGGTTCGACGGTTACACTATTAAATATGGGGCAGGTTGTTTGGAGGAGAAAGGTAATGTTTGATCTCGAGGTTTGAAGAATTCCTCAATTCTTCCAGATAATTTGAGGAACACAGCACTCTGAACAATATATAGGAAATCAGTGAATAAAATTAATTCAATCAAAAGTTTGAAAACAAAAAGTTCAGCGATACATTTTTCTTGAAAAACTGTATTTCAGCATTTTTCTACCTAAAAATCATTCATCTGGCATTATGTCTTTGGTTTAGAAGAGGTTTTTCCTAAATTTTAGGAATAACTTTTTAGTAGAATTTCATAAGCATCTTTCAGTTCATATGAGTGTTTTTGTTGTCAGCACATCATAATATACTATTGTCATAGAAAAATTACCTTATGACTTGGTTTTAAATTACATAATTAAATTTAATTGCCTAAAGATGTTTTCATTTAATCATATAGGGCCATTTCAATCGCCAATAATACATCTGATATAACAATATTAAATTTATATAATATATAAACATAGTAGCATTTGTCACTTCTAAAATTAAATAATGAACTAGGGAAGTTACTTTAGAATGATGGAGTAAGGCTCTCTGAAAAGTTGCTCATCCATAAAGACAATGAGAACACTAGCAATAAATTGTCAAAATCAAATTTTTTCATGAATCTGGAAATTAATCCAAGGCTTGCAACAATCAGTGATAACTCATTCAAGAAAAAGAGTAAATCTCACTATGTCATTTTAACTTGCTTTACTCTAAACCTACTTTTCCCAGCTCTGTATGTAGTAGCATTGAAAACTGTCAGCCAGGCAACTACAGTAGCTGTGTAAACCAACAGTCTAAAAACCACTGGAGGGGACAGATGGATATGAAGTTCTTCAAAAAGTGTTTGAGGTAATGAACATGATAATTACCCTGATTTGATCATTACACAATGTATATATGTACTGAAACACCACACTGTACACCATTAACATTTACAATTAACATGGGTCAATTAAAAACAAAACTTTAAAAAGAGTGTCTTTTCCAGAGAATTGTCATTAACTGACTTATATGGAAGCTTTCTGGAAAAGCTCCATTCATAGGGCTTGGGCTTATGGTTATTTGACTTAACTCAAAGCCTGCTCAGAGGGAAATGCCCTATCTCCAGGACATTTGTTGAAAGCAGACAGTGGCAAGTGTTTAAGAACAGCATATCTGCTGGAGGTGATGATATAATCTGGGGCAAGTAAGAGGCTAACTCAAAAACCAAAAAGGAAGATTGAGGGAATGAGATTTGTTTAGAGGGGGCTTTTGAAAGCTCTGGTATATTGCTGGAAATCTAGAAGCCTATGCCCTTTGAAGGGGTGTCATATGCCCAGGAAAGACTTAGGGAATTCTTTTCTCCGTTCAACCACAAATCTCTGCTCAAACAACAAGTGAAAGCTAAGGCAGGATTTTACGTCGTTGGAGCATATAAGGACACATTTGTGTCCAAATGTACACAAATCTCTGCCAAAACATCTGCTGTCCATGGAGCTAACCAAGCAAAGACTTCAGTAGCCCACACAACAAAGAATAATTTTATACAATTAGTCCATGAAAATCACTAAACAAAGAGCAAAAAACACAAACCTTGGAGAAGGTAGAGAATCTTATTCCCAATGTGCTGCATTATATTATTTAAAGTTTCCAGCATTCAACAACAAAAACAAGATATGCAAAGAAACAGGAAAGTATGCCCCAT
>NW_012118443.1:518306-566438 GCF_000951035.1 Colobus angolensis palliatus
GGGACATGCTAGCAGCAATGCTGCTCTTTATGCACTGAAAATGTTTATGGAGATGTTTGCATATGCACATCAAGGGACAGCACTTTTCCTTAAACTTATTCGTGTCACAGAGATCTTTATTCATATGTCTTTCTGCTGACCTTTTCCCTACTATGACCCTATTGTCCTGCCACTTCCCCTTTTTCTTTTCAATGGTAAAGATAATGATCGATAAATACTGAGGGAACTCAGAGACTGGTGCCAGTCTGGGTCCTCTGTATGCTAGGCGCCGGTCCCCTGGGGCCACTTTTTCTTTCTCTATACTTTGTCTCTGTGCCTCATTTCTTTTCTCAAGTCTCTCGTTCCACCTGATGAGAAACGCCCACAGGTGTGGAGGGGCAGTCCACCTCTTCAATCAGTAATTTTGCGGATTTGTCAATTGAGATTTTGTTTCCAAAACAAAAAAAGGAAAAAAACCAAAACAAAAAAAGAAAAAAACAGAGGCCAAGAGAGCCATGCAACACCATTAAGCATAACAAGGGGTGTAGAATGGTAGTACCAAAAAGAGAGAGGAGAAAGAGAAAGTGGCAGAAATAATTATTTGAAGAACTAATGGCTGAAAAATTTTTTGGTTGCTTGATAAACCTGAATCCCTTGCACAAGTATAGATAATAAAGTTTGTAATGTATTGGACCAAAGATTGTCCACTGAACTCCTAAAATTACTTGTACATAATTCATAATGGTCTCCTAGATTTTCTTCAGACTGATGTCTTCTTTTGAAAATATGTATAATAAAAAAAATTTATATTTGAAGTCATGGCTTTACAGGGTATTTAAGAACACATAAACATTATTAAGCTTCTTCGTCATCTCATGAGATGTGGCACCAGTCTTGTTATTTAGCAAGCTTTATTGGACAAGAGAGTCTGGGGACTGACTGAAACCAATGATGAGAAAATGCTATAAAAGCTAGAGAAACTAAAAGTGGTTAATCGCTGGAGTATTATATGCTGACCAGCAGCAGATGATGCCTGAGTACAAGGAGAACTAGTGTGCATGTGTGTTCTTCCTCAGCCTTGATGTTAGGCAGACAAAATAGGTATTTACATAATTACAAGCTGTCTTACACGACTTATTTCCTGTTTAGAGCCTAAATATCATTTCCTTGAAAGACTCAGATAGACTAATGTATTACTTTATCTTTGTCTCTGAGAAATTTTTTTGAGAGCTGAGTTTGGCCCCTCTGTAAGAATCTCATAGAGCACTAAGTATACTACTATATAGAGCACATATCAATCTATACAAAACATATTTTATATCTGCCTCTCCCATTAGACACTGAAATTTATACTCACCTCTGTATCCCCAGCGCCAAACATAGAACATAAAATGTAGAAACTACTTAATAAAATTGTTTTAGGAATGAATAAATAAAGGCTGGAATAAAGTGGTAGAAGATTTATCCACTCTCTACTTAACAGAGGCCAATTTTAGCATCAACCTGGCAGGGAAGTATTACCACTGTTGATTAAATACTGAGATATTCTCCTTTAGTATCCACATATATTAAATTTTAAAGTTATAGTAAATGTACAGACACCATGGCTCAAGGAACAACAGTGCTAGAACATACTATACGCTCAACACATATTTGGTGATTAACTGGCACGGTGGTTTCAGGCAGAAATAACTACAATGTGTCTGCATTAACAACCTGAATTTCTTTAATGCCTGCCTAGTACCTTGTCATTCCCTTCAGTCTCCACCTAAATGGCAGTGAAGGTGCTCAGATATATATGTAGACCACAGCTCATTTTATAATGCCACACTGACAACTAAAATGCCTAATCTTCTTCTTTATTAGCAAGGGATGGAAGAGGAGGTTGATAAAAAGGCAAAACATAAAGGCTGAAGCTTAAGAAACAATAAACTCATATCTATATTTTTTAAAGTAAAATGCTTTATACACAAGAATTAAAAAACAAAAACATTTAAATGTGACTTGAAGAAGTATTATTATTGAATCTAAAAATGTCTACTCAACAACTTCAAAGATTCTTACATACATTGATACTTAGTTAACCTTTGGCAGTTATGCTTTGCAGAATCCATACTTTTAAAGCACAGACTTATTTATTCTAGAAAAAAACAATGGTAAAATAAAATGGCTCTTACCTCATATACATTGAATTGTGACTGCCCTCTAGAAAGTTCCCTATAGCTTGTTGTAAATTCTCCAATGAAATCATGACTAAAATTAAAGGAAAAAGGTACATAAGCTTTCATATATTTGTCAATTGTATTTTAAAGGTTTTAGAAAGGTTTAATCATTATGAAAAAAATGCTTGATATTATTATGAATATAACTTAATAATTTACAAAATATTTAAAAGGACTAACACATAACTACATTCTTCACTAATCTAAAATTATGTATACTGGACAATTGTATTTTATTAATATCCAAATGTTTAATTTATTCCACTAATATTAACATTTCAAACAGGTATACTAGTTTTAATAACTCATATCTCAAAACCGTTAAATCACCTGTTATTCAAATGATTAATTAGGATGAAAGTTAGAGACTACACTAATACATTTATTATTTTCCATATCTATGGATATATATTTTTTAAATACAGTAATTTAAAAATCTTCAAACTTTCCTATGGCCAAAGTAATAGGATGCTACTTTAAAAAGGTATAACATATTAACATGTATAATAGTCACTCAACTTTTTTTCTATAATAATAGTTAATAAATATTTTATCAATAACAACATGTTAATTCAGAATTTCTTCACTTTAAGTAATCATCACTATGTTCTCAGGTGCCTTCTCAGTTTAGGGGAGGAGGGGTAAGGATTGAGTAAACATGTATTAGTTCTCACTAAAAAGCTTTTATCAACTGAGGTTGACCTGTGCAACTACAAAAAATATGCTAAATATTCAGTGGTTTAGAGCAGACTCATATTCTACTCCTTTGAGTTAATTTAATGGCCAGTGCTAAGTTGAACACACACTGCTGAGAAGTGCAAAATGCTGGTATTCAGTGCAATGGTGAAATGTAGTATGTTAGAAGAAGATACAGATTGTAGGAGCTAAAGCAGTATAACAAAGAGAAACATGATGAAAAATACTTTGATAATAAATCACAACCAATAATTTCCTTGTGATTCAATAATACTGTTTTGCTATTTCCTGTTAATGTAATCACAACTAAAATAATTATTCTATGTTATAAGTCCCAAGCTCTCTGACTGCATTTACAAGATAAAGTTTACTCCAGTGCCATTTATCTGGCTGGTGTCTGTTTACATCTCTATATTTTTCCATACCTTTTAGTACATGCATGTATTATTTAAAGTCTGAGGGAATGAATTAAAGAGGTATTTTGAGGAAACTGATTACTACTATAGCTAGTAATTTGGCTCTTAGTCCTTGAGTAAAGTGATTAAACTGTTGAATAAAATCTGTTCATTAGGATCATTTCTATGCTTGTATTTTTTGGGAATATGGTATTCCCAAATAGTGGGAAAACAGTATTATGCATAGTCACATTTATACCTGAAACCTGTAGGACAGTCTACAAACTTATCCATCCTCCTCTACTTTTGGGGTATTACTCCCCTATATCACTTATCTTTTACTGTACAGCTCAGCTATGATATCCATCAAGAAGTCTTTTCTGCTTCATTCCCTTCTTTTTTGCTCTCAAAAACATAAAACAAGCAAACAACCAGTATCTCTCATCACAGTTCCTATATTGTATTAAACCCATCTATTCATGTGTTTCCTCTCTTCACCTATGTTTTGAAGGCAAGCAAGGTATTAATAACTTCATCTCAGGATTCCCAGCATCCCTCTCCGTACCTGCTACACAATGGGTGCAGCTGAGTTTTGCAAACACTACTTAGGGCAATAGCACAGTCATGCCGTGATTTTACCTTGCCAGTGATATTAACAAATTTGCCTGACATCAATTATATTCAGCCCAAAAGAATGGCACAAGTGCCAATCATATTAAACATATTAACCTTCTCTATCTCCTTAAAACAACTTTGAGAGTAATGCAGACAACTATGATTTTCCATGAAAATGCCCCCAGATAATTACAACAAAGGTATGAAAAAAAGAGAACATTGCCTTTTTTGGCACATCTGAAGATTTTCCTGAAGGCCACTCTTCAATAGATAATGCTTATTTTCCTGACATTTATCTAGTTTTGCATATAATATGGATCAATGGCAAATACATATTTAATCCATCTCATCCCTTTCTCTATCTACCACCATGTTGTATTGAGTTAGTCAGTCAAACTCTGGGTCCTTAAGTCTTCACCTCAAAATTGGAGGTAATGCCTACTACTTTCTATTTCAAACATCAACCCAGAGAATTCATTTGATTCTTTCTATGAAAGGTATTTAACTTATCAAAAAGTCACTTCTAGAATACAATCTAATTATGAAGACAATAACTCCAGACACACATTTTTTCAATAAAGAAGTTTTAATCAAATTAATTTGTAAAGAAGTAATAGGCTTATGAATGGATGTGTGTTGTATCATAATATTTTGGAGTTACACACGCATGTGGCTTGTGTTGTTCTCACGCAGGTATACTTAATTCACAAGGCATGTCTCCCCTCTGGAGTACATCACAGTGTGACATGTTTCAGGTATGTATCAAAGGATATCTCAAATGAGGATTTGTACACAAATTGTATATGAAAGACAACTTCTCTAATTTGGATGCTAAAGGGATTTTGGAACAAAATTGGCATGATCTTTCCCATGGGAACAACACCCTTAGTTTTTGTCTCTCATTTGTACTTCAGAGCAGTGATTTCCCATGTTTCCCTGTCTTGCAATTCTGTTCAAGTCCTGGAACACATATCAAGATTTTTGAAAATAGTGAGTTTGAAAATGGCGCAGTCACGAAAATAAAATACCCCTTTGACTGAAATGTAGTTACGATGATCCTAATTAAACACATGGGTTGCAGACATTTTTACTGTTTAAACCTGTATTTGTGGGCAGAGGGCAGCAGAGTTTTTCAGAGGTGACTGGAACCAAGCCTTTAATTCCATGATTACAAGTAAAATGCACCATGAAACTTGTGCTTTCCTAGTATCACCACAAAAAGCCATCTTCATAGGTCCAGATAACAACGTATTAGCTCTCCCTGATTTTGCTTTCTTTGCTTTCGTTGTAGGCATAGTGTTTGACAAACTTTTCAGCATCTAAGAATGATTTCTTACACGATAACATCAACAACCTTCACTGATTCTTAAAGAAAATAGTTAAAACATCAACAAAATCAAGACTTTTTTTCCTTTTAACTTCTTCAAATCCTGATAATCTAGTTTCTTAAAAAGGCAAGAAATATGACCTTTCAGCATGCCTAGATTATGAGCTGATTTATGTCTAAATCTGCAGAACTAGCATGATTTTTAATTAATTGCCCCAGTAAACACAAACTATAAACATATTTTGAGCAAAAATAATTTTTTATTCATAAAGTCCTGGTTCATGTTTTTACTATTAATAGTAATCATTATATATAAGATGTATATCAATGTATTCAACGTAGAAGTGATGATTTATCTCCAGCTTTGCTGACACTTTAAAACATTTCAAGAGGTTTATATTTCCTTTGCTCTCTATGTAGATTACAATAGTACTCTGGGCCTCCAAGATGGAAATAGAGATAAAACCACTCTCATAAATTAAGAGTTCAGCAGGAGAACTAGGCTAATTTTGTCAGTCTTATCTGCACCTGCTCATTAGTCCATTTCAAATACTGACAGAATTTTTAAAAGATATAAATATCTTTTTATACTTATATATAATAAGTTCTATTGCCCTGCTGGGTGTGTGTGTGTGTGTGTGTGTGTGTGTGTGTGTGTGTATAAAATGGTACATTTATATAATCCTACATTTCTGTATGTTACTATTTCATCTATTATGATTATTGAATATTTTATTAATTTTATTTTCACCTCTTGATTATATCTACACAAAGATACAAGAAGACTAGAACAAATCACATTTTCTAAGGTGAAGATAATATTTTTATTGTGGTTTACATTGGTAAAGCAAGTGCTATAAGCCATAGTTAAGGATATGTTATATATAATAATTTATCACATTTAAAGCCAAAATTGTATGCCTATTTAGTTATGCAAAATTATTTTTTAAAAAAACAGGATATATACATATTTTTAAGTATATTCATAATGGTAGGTCATTTAAGTTGCATGGGTATCTATTAGACATAATTTAAATTTTAACTCCACATAAAGTATACTTTTAAAATATAAATACCTTTAATTCTGTTTCTATTGCTTCTAACAAGCTGAATGCACTAGAATATTGTCAAACAAAAGCTCCCCATTCAAATTAAAATTTGCCTACACAAATAGAAAGCATATGATAATTAAGACAAAAAATTCTTAACAGGAAATAATTTTACCTAGCAATGTTTCACAAATGTAACTTAATCCATTAAAAAGTAGAATGGAGTTTCTTTATCCAGTTATGACCTTGGATACTTATCTAGAATTATATTAATTAGAAACTTTACTGTGATCATGTCTGAGGTTAAAATCTTGTCCAGTTTCATGGATTTTAAAATATTTATGTCGCTCACATACTTTGTATGTGATTGAATTCAGTTTTTAGCTTGAACACTAATCTCTAGAAAAGGAAGTCTGTGTGACTCAGTATCCTGTTTCAAAAGTTTAAACTATAAGCCAGTAAGTTGTAATTTTTTTCAGAGTAATGGTAATTAATAATAGTAACAATTATTATTATAAGCAAAACAAAAAAGCAGCATTATTATAAAATGAGGACATATTCAATGCTTAACAAAGACTGAAGTTAAAAATCTGTGCTACTAAATCTGTATTCTTGTATCTTTTTCTTTTTATGTCATTGGTCTATGGCTAAATAAATGCAATTAAAGGTGATCACTTACTTTCCCACATACTAGTAACAGATACCTTATACAAGAACAAATATAAAATATACGGCCGGGCGCGGTGGCTCAAGCCTGTAATCCCAGCACTTTGGGAGGCCGAGACGGGCAGATCACAAGGTCAGGAGATCAAGACCCTCCTGGCTAACACGGTGAAACCCCGTATCTACTAAAAAATACAAAAAAACTAGCCGGGCGAGGTGGCGGGCGCCTGTAGTCCCAGCTACTCGGGAGGCTGAGGCAGGAGAATGGCAGGAACCCGGGAGGCGGAGCTTACAGTGAGCCGAGATGGCACCACTGCACTCCAGCCTGGAGGACAGAGTGAGACTCCATCTCAAAAAAAAAAAAAAAAGAACAAATATACACATACTTCAGTCATAAGTAGACAAGACAAATTAAATTTGCAGTTCAATAAATTTTACTTTATATAGCACAGTAGTTCAAAAAATGTTTTTTCTCTGTCAGCCATCACTAGCACCATAAGTCATTTAAAGATAATAATTTCATCTCAATTTCTCTCACGTTTTCACAGAGATTAAGCCTGGAACACAGGGAAGTCCATAACTTTTTGAATCAAAGTTCGTATCCTGATAAGAAAGCACAAAGAAAAAAAAAAAAAATCTGCCAGGAGTAACACATACTCATTCTCTCTCTCTCTCCTGAACACACGTATACAACACAAAACCCCTAGCCTGAAGTAGCAAAAGTTGGCAAGTTGCACTCTAGACTCCATTGCTACCCAAGGATAGGGTCTTTTCAATGGCAAACAGTTCCTTCTTTGCCTCTGGCGTATCCTCTCCTCTGTATTTCGGGACACCACTTCCCAGAGTCGTGCCAAAGTTGCCAAAAGGCATCGTAAGTGTTCTAGCTCCCTCGCCATTCTTGCTTGTCGAGCCGGCTACCAGTTTCCATGCTTTCTCTGGCCACCAGTCTACATACTGTTCATTATCTTCCTGACAGACTGAGGGACTCCAAAAAGGGCAACAGGGATCAACTGCAAAGGGTCAAAGTCACAAAGAGGAGGAGATCAAACTAAATTTGCTATTGAAATTCTTTCAAACCTATGCGGGGGAAATGCATGTTGAAAAACATCCTTTGATAATGTCAGGGTTTTAGATTTAATAGTCTTACAAACCCCAAAAATATATGTCTACCCAGTGCAAAGTTATGTAAATTGTTGCTTTTGTCGTTTTCAATCAATCAATACGTAGAGACAATTTAGATAAATCAAGTCCCAAAAGCACTTATCCCAGCTCCCATCAAATTTGCCTAGAATATTTGCCTCAAATAAATCAAGTAACTCACAAATTTTATTTTGTGCTGTGTAGACAAGGGCTTGTTAGTCAAAAAAGGTACATTATGAAATTTTAAAAGATCATCCCACCACTTCAGCGAAATTTTGAATTTAGAGCTGATAGTGTACTGTAATCCTTGACATAGATTTTATTTGGCAACTCAGACCTTTCTGATTTGAAATAATTTTCAGTCAGTGGGGGATTGTGTACATATTTTAATATTAACGTAGAAGTAATAACTACTTATTACCATTCGGTATTTATAAAGTTCTCTTTGGATTCTTACATCATTACTCTTTTACCTCTCAAAATTAATTAAATTTTTTTTTTGAGACAGAGTCTCACTGTTGCCCACACTGGCGTGCAGTGGGGTGATCTTGGTTCAGTGCAGCCTCCAACTCTCCAATTCAAGGGATCCTCCCACGTTAGCCTCCCAAGTATCTGGAACCACAGTGCATACCACCACACCCAGCTAATTGTTGTCTTTTTGTAGAGACAGGGTTTCCCCATATTGGCCAGGATGGTGTGAAACTCCTGGGCTCAAGAGGTGACCCGCCTTGGCTTCCTAAAGTGCTTGGATTACAGGCATGAGCTGCCACGCCCAGCCTAAAACTACTTTCTTAAAACTTTTTTTTTTTTTTTTTTTGAGACGGAGTCTCGCTTTGTCGCCCAGGCTGGAGTGCAGTGGCGCGATCTCGGCTCACTACAAGCTCCACCTCCCGGGTTCCCGCCATTCTCCTTCCTCAGCCTCCCGAGTAGCTGGGACTACAGGCGCCCGCCGCTACGCCCAGCTAAATTTTTTTTTTGTATTTTTAGTAGAGACGGGGTTTCACCGTGTTAGCCAGGATGGTCTCCATCTCCTGACCTCGTGATCCGCCCACCTCAGCCTCCCAAAGTGCTGAAACAAACTTCCTAGATTTTTTGAGGTTTCAATAATTCCTTGTATGGTTTTTGAAGAGTGTTACTTTCTGAAAATGGTTTTAACAATATAAATGTTCTCAAAGCATTAGAATATGGAAATAGTATAGTTCACCTCAAAAAAGACTTTTTGTTAGAAGTCTGCACGCGTTATATACTTTTTTAACCAAGTGAGGCTCCCGAAAACTATGAAGTAAAGTTTCAGAATTACTGAGCTCCCCAGAGACATTAAATCTAAGAATTTAAAAAGCTGTGTGGGCTGCTGCTTGGATGGTATAATATCTGTGTGTGGAAACTCTTCTTTTAAATATGCGTAGCAGGCAACTTGTTCCTAAAACACATTATAAAAATCTTTGAATATTCTATGAAAATGAAAGAAATATCCTTGCCGTCCTGCAAAAATAATGTCTGCATGTTGGTTCTACCTTTGGGTTCTACTGACTTTGGGTCACTTAGTAGGCTTTGTAATAAATTTTTTCACCCCCTCAAAACCATAAAATGCATTTTCCTATTCACTTTTTTAAAGTTGATATAATTAATTAGGGAATACTAAAATTGTATTTTGGTTTCTTTGAAGAAAAGTATTATCTTAGAAAATAAAAATGTAGCCCTAATCTCAATATATGCTGAAATTAATTTTAGAGATTAAAATTTACATTTTAACACATGTATTCCAATGGCTTGATTCGTTTAGTCTCTACTATGATATATTCAGAATGAGTTTGTGCTCTAAAGTAGATGTGATAAGATAAGGGAGACTCTACAATATGGTAGATTCTTTCTACATATGTAATATCTTATTCTATACTTTTAGGAAACATAACACTAGGGATATGTTTAGATAATAATGACTTAAAAGAGGCACTGTCAATGTGTGAAGACTTAAATAGAAGGATATTTTTCTATAGATTTAAACAAAAATCCCACTGTGAATTCATTTTAAAACATAAACCATAGGAAGCATTCTTCCTTTGGTTCTGCTCCTTCCACATCAGAAATTTCTTTTCTTGTTTGCTATGTTTATTTTGTTCTACATACAATACAATGTAAACTCAAAAATTGTAAGTTAACAAGTTTGCATGTCTATCCTAGAGTTGTAATCATAGTATAATACAAGAAAAACCAGCAAGATAAGTAGCATGATCCATAAACATTTTTTCATGTTTATAATATTTTATTTCATGTGTGCATCAATATAGAAATTTAGAATATTTGGTTTCTGAAGGAAAAAGTTGTCTAAATAATTCTAAAACACTCCATAGCATAGTATACACAATACTATTTCATTTGTATTTAACTAAATACACAATTTAACTGAAAATTTAAAACCTCACATTAATTTGATATTCTTAAAGAACATTTATATAATAAATATTAATCATAGAATTATGATACCAAAAAAAGTAAATCCTTTTATGACCTTACTTATTAGTCAGAAAGCATTTACTGAGTATTTCCTCTTCCTGAATTTTAATGCCAAATAATGATATTACAACCATTAAATATGCACATGAAATACATTTAATAAAGTAGAAGAGAATGGGTTAGTCTCTTAAATTTCTTTGACGATGTCAAAGTCGGTGAAATACCAAAGATTTTATGTGGTGTTTGCTTTATATTGAAATGCTCTAATTTTTAGTAGCATAAATCTTACTGTAGACTATATTTTCTGGTTAAATCTATAATGCAAAAATTACCCAAAATATTTTAAAAGATCATATATGCCACAGAAAAAGTATGGCTTCCCTTTGTAATGATGTGGATAATTGAGGCAATTACTTAGATCACTGAAATATACAATTACCTATATATTTTAAATAGAACGACTTGAAGCCTTTATTTTACTTCTGTCATACGTTCATACAAATTAAAAAGTATGAGTATCTAAAACTATGTGCACAAGCAGGCTGGAACCAAGAATGTCACAGTTGAACTCCAGAGACTAAATTTTAAAAGCAAAGACAAAATTCTTGATTTAGGGAGCAGAAAATCAAACTTCAGGCCATAAAGTAATATTAAGGGTACATTAGGAGATACATAAAGTATCTCCAGTATACTGGAGAAGTGTGTGTCAGTCATTCAGTCAAAAAAATTACAAATAAGTAAAAGCAACACTGAAATATATCTGAGTATTTATCAAAGCTGAATTTTTATTGGCAGTGACAGTATGCTACATCTCTTTGTTTCTGCCAGATAAATAACTATAAAATTTTCTTTTCCAGGTATGATTTGACTATAACATGAATAAATAGCTAAACCTATTTTTGTTTGGTTTTAATTATCTCAGGTTCTATCTATTGTAATCAGCAACAAGTGCTAAAGGTTAAGAATTTGTGCTTTCAAGAAAAGATTCTGGACTTCTGAATATCAGAAGAAATACCTGGTTTTCAGATAAAGGGAACCAGAGTAAAACACAGAGAGGTCTTGGAAACATCTGTGTCTGTTAGGGAGCATGAACTAAACCTTACATAAGAAAGCACAATAGATTCAGGTTGGTGTAATCTGAAATATTTCAATTCCTCTGGCATGAGGTAATCACGAATTCCAGTATTGTCTGGATTACAACTATCTGCTAGGTTTACAGTTGCGATTCTCCTCATCAGAACTAAAGAAAGGCTATTAGAATTTTAAATTCACCCATTCAGAATCTAAGTCCATTATATCTACCTCTATACCCCCAAACTGACAAGTTAGCAACGCCTTACTCTCCTATTCCCATCAATGATACTACATATATTTCCTTGTCAACTACATTTAGACTTTGAGAATTGTGTTTTACATCAGACTTCAATTAAAATAATGTTGCTGTTATAAACCCATAGATGTTATCCCTTTTAACACTGTCCCTACTACCCAAGCTTCATGTGATGTTGAAAAATGAAAACTCATAAATGTGAAATCTGAAGGCTCCACATTTTGAAGCCATCATATAGGTAAACTTGGGCAAGAAACTGAACTTCATTTCATTTATCAACAAAAGCAGAATGACCATAAGTTATGTATGCCTATCAGGATTTTTGCAAGGATCATATGGAAAAGTATGTTAAAAAAAGTACTTTGTAGACGGAAAAGCTCTATGCATATTCAAAGTGTACTTTAGATGGCATTCATAACAATGGTTTTGTTATTCTTTTTCTTACCTTTGCTACCAACCTAATATAGGTTTTCATTACTCTCCTAATGACCTCCATAACCTTCCAACTAGTCCTTGCACTTCTGTATCTGTCTGATTTCAATTCATTCTACAGATATTTTCCCACACTTTTGGCCATGCCAAAATGTGCCTGATTCGGAGTCAAAAAGTTTCTCAAAGATTTCAAAATTTCAATGGGATTCAATACATAAACCCCAGTGTGTCATTACAGCCCTTCTACCATATGATCTTGACCTACTTTTCTATGTCTGCATTTCTCCTGAATTCCCTCTAATACATTATAACCTACTCAGAACCACATTGCCAAAGCAGAACTTTTCATCCACAATATCTGCCCTTTTTTGAGTCCTTCATTCCTTTCAGATAAATCACATATCATACTTTATCATGAACATATCTGGGATACTTCAACAGAGATGTGAACTTATCCTTTCCTGAAATCCAGCATCACATCATACCTCTCTCAGGAAACATCCATGCTCTACCTGGAATTTTGTTCCTGGAATTTTATCGCACACTTTACAGGAACATACCCTTCTTCAGTCCATGGGCTGGATAGCAATCATCTTTAAATTCCCCTGCAGTAACTAGTATAGTGACCCATACTTAATAGATGTTCAGAAAACATTTGTTAAAACGTAACAGTTTCACCAAGTGAGGTTACTAAGTTTGTTAGAGACAGGGTCTCCCTCTGTCTCCCAGGCTGGAGTGCAATGGTGTGATCACAGTTCACTGCAGCCTGGATCTAATGGGCTCAAGCGATCCTCCCACCTCAGGCTATCAAGTAGCTAGGACCACAGGGGTGCACCACCATGCTGGGCTAATTAAAAAAAAATATTTGTAGAGACAAGGTCTCACCATGCTACCCAGGCTGGTCTCAAACTCCTGGGCTCAAGCCCAGGAGTTTGAATTTATTTCAATAAAAGCTCTCCAGGTGATTCTTATGCATACCCCCAGTTAAAACCACTGCTTTAAGTGGCCCAATATGTATTAAGTGGCCCATATGCCAATATGTATTTCTGGCAACCAGTAGGACAATTTCAATATATTTTGTTCTTGATTACAGAAAGAGGTCAAGATATTCTATGTCATAGGATGGAGATGACAACGTCATCACAGAGATATTCAAAATATTCTTTAATACAAAAAAAACCCTTTTGAACACAGATCAAAAATATTTTAGGATGTAGGTGGTAAGATTACCTAAAGTCACAAACATGCTAATCAATGAAGTATTTTATGCAGTAACTTGGTGGTCAAGAGGATTACCATGAATGGGGGAAAGAAGTCAGGCTTTCACGTTTTTTCTTTGGAAACCTTAGTATATTTCTCATGCATGTTACAATATAAATAAACCATTTTTCCATACTAATTTTTTCTTAAGCTACAAATTGTAAGATAGTTAGACAACATAAGATGATAACAAAATTGACAATAACAAACAATGCTGAGGTGCTTCAGAGTTGAGCGACTAAATATCATTTTGACACAAGTGTCAGTTTCTCAACATGATATTGAGAACTCTGCTTTCTTTCATTAGAAGACTGTTCTTTGCTAAAAGCATCTTTATAAGAAATCATTCATAAATGTCTCGAATGTAACAGGAACAGAAATATTTTTGGTTTAAGGACAAAAACTAACACACCTTGGAGATGCTAACAGGAACTTGAATCAAAATCATCAGCTGTAAAGCAGGCATTATCTTAATTTTTACAGAGAACAAAGTGCAATTAAAAGTTTCCTCTTTGTTACTGCTCAACTTTAAAACAGGAACTAGAATCAAAAAAGTGATTGAATTTGCATATGACTTAGATGGTTTTGGTCTCCTGAACTAATAAGATTGAAATGTAATATATCTTAATCGAATGAATGAGAAAAAAATGTAAGATGTGGTTTTTATGAAGAGAAATAAGAAACGTGGGACAAATGAGTGATCTGCAGGCCACCTCAGATCAGGCACACCAAAATCCAAGCCTCTATTATTGGCATATAGAATTACTCTCATCTGATCTTCCCACACTTTTCAGAAGCAACCAGATTTTCTGAATTTATTTTTAAAGAAAAGCAGATCCTGATTCAGTAATAAAACACTATATGTTCTATGAACAGTTTAATCAAACTACTACCACCAATATTCGTAGCTATTGCCAAAGATTTTCTACACAGAATCTTTGGTAGTGTCACTGCTTATTCTCCATTTTGTGTCTCTCTCACACCGAGGTGAAGTCTCTGCTTGCTTACGTACTCATCTGTGTCTCAATACCACAAGTAAAGGAGTATGAACTGGATTATGAATTTAAGTTATTTAGCCACCTACAGGAATGGAGAATTGGTATGACAAGTTGGCTTATTTATAGTGTGGACATTTCTAGACAGTTGGTTAAAACCTTCTTTTCGGAATATATTTTTAAAGCTCCTGGGAAAAAATGTTGAGGATACAGAACTGCATAAAAAAAGGGGTAAAAAGTGTATTTCATCCCACCATCCAGAAATAATCTTTCTGATGGTCAATATGTCTTTTCCATGTATATATTTTAAGAAAATATTCCAGATACACTGTATAAAGCTGCACTGTTCAATCTAGTAGACATTAGCCACCTGCACTCACTGAGTCCTTGAAATGTGGCTAGTATGAATTGAGTGTTCCTGTAAGTATGTATAACATACACTGTATTTCAAAGATAGTACATAAAAAAGAAAAATATCTCAATAATTTATATTAATCATGTTGAATACTTCTGATATCAATTTAAGATATATTATTAAAATTAATTTTAACTGGTTCTATTTACATTTTTAATATGGCTACTAGAATAGATGTAATTTACATTTCTATTAGACAGTACTAGTATAAAGTACTCTGTAATTTTCACTTTTCATTTTATTTAAAAAAAGCACACTCCCAAATAAGTAAGCATTCCTAGAAAGCAATACTGTTGTAATTATTTATTTATTTGTTTATTTATTTATTTTTTGAGACAGTCTCACTCTGTCGCCCAGGCTGGAGTGCAATGGCGCGATCTCCGCTCACTTAAACCTCCACTTCCTGGGCTTAAGTGATTCTCCCGCCTCAGCCTCCCGAGTAGCTGGGATTACAGGCATGAGCCACCATGCCCAGCTAATTTTTGTATTTTTAGTAGAGATGGGGTTTTGCCATATTGGTCGGGCTGGTCTCCAATTTCTGACCTCAAGTGATCTGCCTGCTGTGGCCTCCCAAAGTGCTGGGATTACAGGCATGAGCGACTGCATCCAGACACAATACTTTTAATAGATACATAATACTCTTTTTGATAGAAGTACCACAATTTAATTTGGACATCAGTGTTTTGTTCTATCATAAATAACTGAGTTGAACATTTTTACCACAAGCCTTTTTCAGGTTTCTGACATTACCTTAGAATACATTCTTGGAAAGAAAATTACTAGATAAAAGTCATAACAGTATTTTTAGGGATATTAATACAAGTAACTAAATAAGTTTCAGAAAATTTGCACCCATTTTTAATACCTTAAAAATATAAAAACACCTATCTCAGTTCACCCTAAACAGCACTGGGTAATATATATTAAAATATTTGCCCATTTCATTTAAAAAGTTATTTAGTTTAAATAGTTTACATTAGTTTAAATGTTATTTGTTATATGTTAAGTTATATGTTTTAAATTCTTTTTTGGTTGTTGATTACTAGTTGACATGGTTTGAGCTCTGTGTCCCCACCCAAATCTCATCTTGTAGCTCCTATAATTCCCACATGTTCTGGGAGGAACCCTGTGGGAGGTAATTAAATCATGGGGGTGGGTCTTTCTCATGTTGTTCTTGTGATAGTGAATAAGTGTCACAAGATCTGATGGTTTTGAAAAATGGGAGTCTCCCTGCACAAGTTACTTCTTTGCCTGCTGCCATCCATGTGAGACTTGACTTGCTCCTCCTTGCCTTCTGCCATGATTGTGAGTCTTCCCCAGCCATGTGGAATTGTAAGTTCAATTAAACCTCTTTCTTTTGTAAGTTGCCCAGTTTCAGGTATGTCTGTATCAGCAGCCTGAAAACAGGCTAATACAGTAAGTTGGTTCCAGTAGTGAGGTGTTGCTGAAAAGATACCCAAAAATACGGAAGCGACTTTGGAACTGGGTGACAGGCAGAGGCTGGAACAGCTTGGAGGGCTCAGAAGAAGACAGGAAAATGTGGGAAAGTTTGGAACTTCGTAGAGTCTTGTTGAATGGCTTTCACCAAAAGCCTGATAGCGATATGGACAGTAAGGTCCAGGCTGAGGATTACGAACTTATTGGGAAGTGGAATAAAGGTGACTCTTGTTATGTTTTAGCAAAGAGACTGGCAGTATTTTGTCCCTGCCCTAACAATTTGTGGAACTTTGAACTTGAGAGGTGATTTAGGGTATCTGGGAGAGGAAATTTCTAAGCAGCAAAGCATTCAAGAGGTGATATGGGTGCCGTTAAAGGCATTCAGTTTTATAAGGGAAGCAGAGCATAAAAGTTCATGAAATTTGCAGCCTGACAATATAATAGAAATGAAAATCTTATTTTCTTTTTTTTTTTTTAAATCTTATTTTCTAAGGAGAAATTCAAGCAGGCTGCAGAAATTTGCATAAGGAAGGAGGAGCCAAATGTTAATCCTCAAGACAATGGGGAAAATGTTTCCAGGGCATATCAGAGGTCTTCATGTCAGTTACTCCCATCACAGGCCCAGAGGCCTAGGAGAAAATGGTTTCCTGGGTTGGGCCCAGGGTCCCTGTGATGCTCTGTGCAGTCTAGAGACTTGGTGCTCTGCATCCCAGCCACTTCAGCTTGGACTAAAACGGGTCAAGTGCAACTTGACCTATTGCTTCAGAGGCTGGAAGCCCGAAGCCTTGGCAGCTTCCACATGGTGTTGAGCCTGCAGGTGCACAGAAGTCAAGAACTGAGGTTTGGGAACCTCTGCTTAGATTTGAAAAGATGTATGGAAACCCCTGGATGCCCAGGAAGAAGTTTGCTGCAGGGGTGGGGCCCTCATGGAGAACCTCTGCTAGGACAGTGTGGAGGGGAAATGTGAGGTCGGAGCCCCCATATAGAGTCCCTACTGGGGCACCACCTAGTGGAGCTGTGAGAAGAGGGCCATGGTCCTCCAGACCCCAGAATGATAGATCTGCTGAGAGCTTGCACCTTGCACCTGGAAAAGCCACAGACCCTCAATACCAGCCCGTGAAAGCAGCCAGGAAGGGGGCTGTACCCTGCAAAGCCACAGGGGTGGAGCTGCCCAAGACCTGGGAACCCACCTCTTACATGAGCATGACCTGGCTGTGAGACATAGAGTCAGAGAAGATCATTTTGGAGTTTTAAGATTTGACTCCCTTGCTGGATTTTGGACTTGCATGGGGCCTGTAGCCCCTTTGTTTTGGTCAATGTCTCCCTTTTGGAATAGCTGTATTTATCCAATGCCTATACCCCAACTGTATCTAGGAAGTAACTAACTTGCTTTTGATTTTATAGGCTCATTGGCAGAAGGGACTTGCTTTGTCTCAGATGAGCCTTTGGACTGTGGACTTTTGAGTTAATGCTGAAATGAGTGAAGACTTTGGGGGCCCGTTGGGAGGGCAAGATTGGTTTTGAAATGTGAGGATATGAGATTTGGGAGGGGCCAGGGGCAGAATGATATGGTTTGGCTGTGTCCCCACCCAAATCTCATCTTGAATTCCCACGTGTTGTGGGAGGGACCTGGTGGGCAGGTCTTTCCCATGCTGTTCTCCTGATAGTAAATAAGTCTCATGAGATCTGATGGTTTTGAAAAATGGGAGTCTCCCTGCACAAGTTATCGCTTTGCCTGCTGTCATCCATGTATGATGTGACTTGTTCCTCCTTGCCTTCTGTGTTGATTGTGAGGCTTCCCCAGCCACTTGCAACTGTATGTCCAGTTAAGCCTCTTTTTTTGTAAACTGCCCAGTCTTGGGTATGTCTTTATCAGCAGCATGAAAACAGACTACTAGAGTAAATTCTCAGGTATGTCATTATCAGCAGCATGAAAATGGACTAAAACACTAGTACATTTCATTTTTAAAATATGTATTCACCTTTTTTAAAAAAATTGTCAAAGTCTTTGCCTCTTTCTAATTAGGTATGGGCGTCTTCTTATTGCATTAGAGCTCTTTATAAATTAAAGAAATCTTATTTTACTATATACGTTGCAATTTATTTTCTAATCATCTTTTAACTTTTTGTTATATGATATTTTTACCTATAAAGCTTTATATATTTAAATCTTTGGACTTCATATAGCAATTCTCAGCTTGAGTTGCTGTGGGATGTTGAGTTAGAAAGGTAGGAATTTTGATACTACATTATGCCTACAAGCCAAATTAAAAACTAGCACTTTCAGATAAATTCAGTTCATTTTCAGTGATAGAGTTAATCCTAATTCAGCAATAGTGGCACTGGAGATAAAAAATTATTTATTTTGGAAAGTTGGATTTATAACTCAGATTTTTTGACAGACATTTATAAAACCTCAGGTCCACCCACTTGCCCTTATTCCAGAGCTTCCTAGAGTATTTTGTCTAATTCACAATAGTCCCTTATAATATCACTTTGTACCATTTATATTATTCAGGCTATCGTTAGTTCTGATTTATTTTCTTTTTCACCAGGCTGCATTGTAAAAACTTTTTTTCTACTACTATGCTGCTCTCTTTACTATTCTTTTCTTTCTTTTATTTTTTAAAAATTCATCTTCAGTATTTTGTTGTATAAATTGTGATACTGTTGCAAAATAAATTTAGCCTGGTAACAAATATTTATACTCTTTTCATAAACATCTATGTTTGTTCCATCTTTTCATGTCGTAAAAGTATAAATAATTACATAATTAACTTCAGGAAATTCATTCATTCTAGTGACAATGGAGGCAACATTTAATTATTTATTTCTAACAGATGTGAGAGTTGGCAATTGATTGGATTTAGTGGATGAGAGCAAGGGCAGGGTTAATATGACTATGATCTTTCCAGTCTGCAATGTTGGGGTTATAGTAATGCATAGGCCTTATATTCAAGGGATATAAATCAGTAAAGTCAAAGTAAATATAAAAATACAAATATATCTATCAACCCTCCCATTGATAACTAGTCACTGCTCACCATTTTCTGTGTGCCTGGCTACTACCTCAGCTTCCCAGAACCTTCCCCTGGACTCCCTGGGCCACCTCATAATCCAGCAATTAAAAAGTTGGCTCTTGCAAAGAAAAGACCTTCCAGGACCCTATTCCCATTGTACAGCTCCCATCTATTTTGATGGCCGAAAAATATTTTCAATATCACCTCTGGTAACCTCACAGCAGAATACAACTTCAGAGAGAAAAGGCAGATTTCGTGGTGAAATTCTTAACTCATTCAGGATCAATTATCAATAAATATGCTTAATCTCTTCTTGGTAAACAAAGAGTTAACTCTAAAGGCCTCTTCTAGCCATAAGATTCTAATATCACCTTATACCAGAATTAGAATTTAATTTATATTCCAAATTTGACTGATGATATTCTAATGGAGATGAATTTAAATAGTAAGGTGATTAAAAATAAAAATTTAAAATATAAATGTATTTGATGATTTGAACTTGATAATTCTCCTGTTGGTGAAAGTTATCGGTATTTAGATATGGAATAAAGCAGAAAAAGTAAGCAATCTGAATGACAAGAAAGATAATAGATTCCTGAATATAAAATCTAAGATACATGCAAATTGTGAAAACAAGACTAAGTAAATTAACCTAAATTAATCTAAATTAATTACTCACTATCTGAAGTTTCACCAGAGAAATAAAACCTCTAATATTATTTAAGGTAATTTCATGATTTAAAATAAAGGGGATATAAGTATTGATGGAGGATTGAGTGTTGATACAGAAAAATATCAGAGCTGGCAGGGCGCAGTGGCTCATGCCTGTAATCTCGGCACTTTGGGAGGACGAGATGGATGGATCATTGAGCTCAGGAGTTTGAGACAAGCCTGGTCAACATGGTGAAACCCTGTATTTAATAAAAATACAAAAATTATCCAGGCGTGGTGGTAGACACCTGTAATCCCAGCGACTCAGAAGGCTGAGACCTGAACCCGGGAAGTAGAGGTTGCAGTGAACGGAGATCACACCACTGCACTCCAGCCTGGGTGACAGAGTGAGACTCCATCTCAAAGAAAAAAAAAAAGAAAAGAAAAAGAAAAAGAAAGATATCAGAGCTCTATTATATATTTTAAGTCCTCTCTTCTGTATTACTGAAGTAACATAGCAAGAAACTACTACATTAAAGGCACTATAATCTACATTGTGAGGAATAATATGACAAAACACAGTCCTTGATTTCAGTTAGTTTATAATTACAGAAGTCTCCCCTACCCCTGTCCCCTTAACCACGGTTTTACTTTTTGTGGTTTCAAGTACCTGCTGTCAACTACGACCTGTAAGTTAGGTGAGTACAGTACAATAAGATATTTTGACAGAGACCACATTCACATAACTTGTATTACAGGATATTATAATTGCTTTATCTTACTATTATTGTGCATCTCTTACTGTGCCCAAGTTAAAAAGTAATCTTTAACGTCAGTATGTACGTATAGGAAAAATACAGCTATATAAAGAGTTCTGTACTATTCATGGTTTCAGGCATCCACTGGGGGTCTTGGAACATATTCCCCCAGAGATAAGAGAGGATTACTGTGATATGAAGGACAAAGCAGAAACAAATAACTTCAATATAAGTCATAATGTGATAGATATGCTGATAAACATTCCAAAGTGGCAAAGTAAACACACAGGAGAGAGGGACTTTCAATATATAAGGAAAACTTTCATACAAATGACAGCACTGAAATCGAACCTGAATAGAATATCAACAGGCAAAATGAACACAGAAGGGCTTTCCAAATGGTGAGGCCAGGCAAATATGTGGGATAGAAGAACACAGGACAAACACCAAAACTGCATAGTGAAACTGGCTGAAATACCACTTTCCAAAATCCTGCAAAGATCTTCCAGTAAAGGGCTGGTGTTGAATATAATTTTCTTAAAAATGTTATTGAAAATGAGAAAAAGCCTTTCCTCTGAAACATTATCTGAAAGAATCCCAAACCATTCAAGGTAGGCAGGTGGAGATAGATATAGATATAGATATAGAAATAGATATAGATATAGATAGATATCTAAAACATATTAAATAAAATTAAAATATTTTTGTATAAAGATTGAAGTTTTTAGTTAAGTCTTGTTACCTGGCAAACTGTTGAACACATAATGAGTGCTCAGTAACAATTTCTTCATAAATGAATTAACATAATTTCTATTGAGTCATAAATACATGAAGATGTACAGAAGTTAAAAACTGATTACCACTTCAGGTATACTAGATACATATAAAATTAAATCAGTCCTTCTTGAGAGCAAGAATTATAGACTGAAGTGAAAGAAAAAATTCACAAGCTACAGTTGAGAGAAATCATGACCTGTATTTTTAGCAGGTGGAAGACCAGATATGTCAGTGAATCATATATTGATTATGAAATTCCATTTATCAACATTTTAAGTCTCAAAGAAGTGATATGTAAGGGAACAAGAAAAAGAGGCCGAAACTTGCCTATTAAATACAGGTTTAGGATATTCAGGGTTAACTGCAAGCAAATTATAGGTTATGGTTAAGGGAAGATTCCATAGAGTAAGGGAGGAAACAAAATAAGAAAAATATAAAAGGTTTACAAATGCTTCTTCTAAATGAGTTCTAATGTTTTAGACAACTCACAAATACATTCTTAAGCACTAGGCAAGGAATAACTTGGTCATGATGATGCATAATCCCAGAATGAAAATATCAAATGCATTGATCAAATATCTTCTGAGATAACAACAGAAAATGACAGCATTTGTATGGCATTTTGGAGACAAATGAAGTTTGCATTTAATTATAATAAATATCATTATTGAAATGACTGCATTTGATAAAATACAGAGTGGTAAAAATGAAACTTTTACCTCCCTGTTCACAAGTGGGGATTTTCTGATGGACAGTTCACTAACAGCCTTTTCATCAAAACGTCATTTTTCTGGTAGGCAGCAATCTACTTGGTAGCCCATTTACAATCAGTCCCACATCACAACCACATGGTATTAATGCAGCACTGTTCCACTAATGCTCCCTGAATTTTAAGTTAAGCTACAAATTCAGCTGCAGAAACTTCAAGCAATTGAAGCTTTTCAAGGATACCGCTACTGATTGCTTTGCAACCAAGACAAGGCTCTCAGCACTTGAGCTTTTCAATTGTTAAAGTGAGATTTAAATATTCTTCTTTCACATCTTTTAAAGAAATAGTGATCCACTCATCTCGGAAAAAAAGATAGTGAGAAGGATAGGAATGATTTTAGTATTGTGGTTTAACTTGTTGAAAATTGAATACATTTCAACTGATTATTAATACCAAGGTCAAGCAATGCCTCTAACTCTCAGACCCTTGTCAATGTGTTTTAATAAAAGGAACAGATAACTGTATTTCTTCTACTCTAGATTAGCTCGAGATACCTAATTTAATGTCAACTGGTTATATGCTCAATAGAGCATTACCACATTTCTGTATGCTTCATAGATTTGTGAGGTGTTTCTTACAGAATTAATTTCAGTTGATGAATTCAGTAAAAAATGCCATCAGAGTTCTGACGCAAGAGGACACCAGTCCCTGAAGTGCCCAATCTGTGAATATCATTACCACAACTGTCTGAAATTCTCTAGCTAGTAAAACAAAATGTGATTATAAGCAAGTAAAGCATTTTCTACTTTTTTTTTATGTTTTTTAAGACACGGGTCTCACTGTCACTCAGGCTCCAGTGCAGTAGCATGATCATAGTTGACTGAAGCCTCAACCTCATGGGCTCAAGCCATCTTCCTGCCTCAGTCTCCTGAGTAGCGAGGACTACAGGCACATGCCACCATGCCCAGCTAATATTTGTATTTTTTTCATAGAGACAGGGTCTTGTTTTGTTGCTCTGGCTGCCACTTTAATATTTGACTGACATATTCTCTCTAGATTGAAAGAGCACATTGCCTTATTGGTTTTCTGTGAGTAAATTTATACACAAAATAACACAGATACCTGACCAGCTTTTCCCCATTTTATAAGGAGTAGATTCTAGACTTCTATTAAATTCAGACAAACATATCATCTGATATAAAGTTACTTATGATGCATATTACATGGATTCATTAAAGACTATGTAGTACCATCTAATATGGCAGCCCCTAGCCACATGCTGCTATAACTTCAAACGTAGGTAGCCTGAATTGAGATGTGCTGCAAACATAAAATATATACCACATTTCAAAGACTTAGTATTTTTAAAAAGTAAAAATCCTTCTTAGTAATTTTATATTGATTCTATATTAAAATGATAATATTCTGGAAACACAAGATTAAATAAAATATATTACTACATTAATCTGGTTTATTTTTACTTTGCAATGTTATCACTAGAAAATTTAAAATTATATATGCGACTTGCATTATATTTCCATTGGACAATGTTAGTCCAAGCTGTCAAAAAACATCCACTGAGCAAATAACATTTTTTAAGAAGAAGAATTAAAAGTTCTGGATCAACAAATAGGGTAAAAAATGACACATGTATAGGATTTAGGACAAATACTAATGATGGTAGGAATACAAAAATAAGTAATAGGAAACAGTCTCTGTTGATCATTAGGTTGTGAAATATAATGATTCCTATCATAGTCACTTCAATTTTTTTAAAAAAATCTACATTGGGCAAATTTGTCAGATTAAAAAAAATGTAAAAAGTGTAATAACCATGTTATTAGACCACACATAATCATAAGCTTCATATCAATTTGTATAATAATCCACACAGTGATTATTATTAAATTATAAAATTAATGTCTGGATTTTAAAAAACTTTTATGTATTATATTTTTTTGGAGACTAATGCACCTTTCAAATTTCATACATAAGACATGTTATTGAATTAAAAGGGTTATCAAGAATTATTTTAATTTTTCTTTTTATATGGCATCCACAAACTGATCATTTTGCTAACACTGAAAAAGGTTTCTTGGTGAAAATGTATTATGTAGAATTATACACTAAATTTTCTACATTAAAATATAGATCTATTTTTGGATTAATAAAGGAGCACTTAAACATTAAAAAGGTATTAAACTTACACTTAAAAAATTACAATCCATTCCCCTAATTATTCTACTAATCATATAATTCATTTCCAAGGAATGTTTAAATTTCACCTAACGATGTTTTCCCCTCCCAATCTCACCCCTTTATTTTCAGTCTTTAACTTTTTAGACTTCCTTTGAATATGTTGTTAATGATGATATAGTAAAATGAGTATTTAAAAATACATCAATATATCCTCCAGCACCACCCATCTTCCCCCCCAGGCAGTTGATAACCCAATGACAAAATATGCTGATCAAATCTCAATATCTAAATAGTTTCTTTGCTTTTAAAACTGATGTCTCAAAAGTAAATTACTATTTCTTGTTGAAAAATATTTTTCCTGTCTAATGGCCCAAATCCTCTGTGAACGAACTCTTGCTTTCTCTCTCTCTCTCTCTATTCTTGCTCTTATTATAGCTCTCATTCGCTTAATCTAAGCCACCTCTTTTTTACATTTTACTGGTTCTTTCAATGTCTATTAGGATTCTTTCAGAGTCTGTAATACTCATTTCTTTCTACCTAACTTCTAGTTACATAAAAACTGTTACCAAGAAAAGCTTTATCCACTTTTCCAGACAATATACAATTTCAGACAATAAAAAAAAAATTATGTTAGATTGTTTCTTAAAGTTTCCTTATAGTCTTCACAACTATCACATTAAAGTAGCACAGAGTAAGTCCAATGTCTAGGTTGAAGCCTTTCACTTAATGCCAAGAATTATGATTACAATGCTATAAAAAAGACAGTGCAATAGTTATGAATATACTATTGGAAGTAGACTGCCAGGGTTCAAGCCCTGGTTCCACCATTGATTAGTTTTGTGACTTTAGGCAAGTTACTTCTTTGCCTGAATTTCTTTATCTGTAAAAGGTAATTAATGTAGTACCTATCATTTATTGTGAAAATTAAATAAAGAATAACATTAAAAATGCTTAGAGAATACCTGGCATGTTAGAAACTTTCAATAAATCATATCCTGAATAGGAACGCTCAAAGTGCTCAAGTCAGGAAAAAAGATAATTAAATTCCAAGGTAATTCTGATCTTCAAGACTATTCAAAATTCTTGTGGCTCAGAAATAGATTGGAGACAATAGGAGAGTCACAGAAACTCACCATTTGAAGGAAGACATTATAATATCTATAATTTCAGCAAATTTAGGATTGAACGTCTATGAATGTGGATGAAACCTAAATTTATACCCCTTATTTATTAGTGGTTAAATTAAAACCATTTCCCAAAGTTTTAAGCCATTTCTCATGTGCCCAAAAATACTCATCTCTAATTCTAATGTAATATCACATACATTTCTGTTACATTAGGATTAGAGACAAGTTCTATTTAGAAATAACTCCAAAAACAGGTTTTATATTTTCAAACTAAAAATCAGTCAGATGTGCTTCAGCCTCAAGGATTGTGTTTATGTAAAATTAAAGGAGCTCTGGCAGCGAGCTGCACTTTTTGTTTCTGAACGGGAACCTGGTTAAAAATTACTAGGGAAAAGCCACCACTTTTGCCTATTCACAATTAAAATAGAAAATAGGGTATATAATACAGGGCATAAAGTCCTTTACTCAGATTGGCATTACTTCCTTTTCTGTTATTTTGGGCAGCAAAATTCATTTTCTCAGTTAATCAAGTTTAATAACGCAATGGAGCATAACTCCCTATGGAAAAAGAGAAGGTTTTCTGATAAGGTTTCTCCAGAATGCACATAGAACTAAATAATACACTAATCAAATGAATACCTGGCAGAAATGTAAAGATCAGTAGCATAGCATGTATTATTATGACATTATCTCTAAGAGCAAACTTCAAATCCGTGTTATAACTCATTTTCATAATAATGTTTGGGATACAACTTAAAGACTGAAATATTTGAGTCTTATATACTCATTTGGTAGCAGCTAAAGTGTAGAATAATCATCTCCACTTCTCTCCCCATCTTCTCTTATCACTTCTTGAAAGAAAAGAAAATACTATTTGCATCAAATTCCAGGACACTTATTGTACCATGTTTGTCAGTAAGCATATGGGCAAGTGTCATACACATGATGGCATGTGGCTCTCCAACTGGGCAACTTTCTGCCTATGCAGCAGAAGGGATGAGAAGGGGGTGCCCCCTCAGCACAGGCCAGCCTTCTTAAACTTGTTCCTGTATTCACAGGAGTGTTCAGGTATCCAGGCACTTTCATCCCTTTCGGGTTGGTTTCTGGCTTGTACATGATGCGGAGAGAAAAGCATTGTTTAGCTTTAACCTCATGTTTCAGCTCCATTTATCAGTGAGCTATGGATTTGAGTTTAGGACACACATCAACTGAAAAATTGAAAGTACCCTTTGCTTTCCTATTTATCATTCTTCCTTGACATCTGCATATTCAACCCTTTCAGGCAGTAGTCTAGGGCAAAATAGGTTTTGAGCATTTCTGGGTCCCTTGGCTTAAGATCACTTTACAAACATCTCATCATCATCCTACATAGATGACAGTAGAAACAAGATATGCTTAAAAAAGAAAAAGTAGTGTGTTTCTTCTCTTTTAGTCTTTAATATCTACTTTGATATGCAGAGGACTACAGTGATTGCAGAGCTCTGAACAACTATTTGTTTGACAATGACCAGACACAATTCTTGAGTTTTGTTGTATGATATATATATATAGAGAGAGAGAGGCAGAGTTGCATGGTGAATGCAATGCTTACTTCTGTTCCCTTGAACAGTATGGGATATCAATGTTATAGAAATGTTCAGAGAAAGTGTGAGATGCAGAAATTTGATACTCATTACAGCTATAAAACTAGACATCTATAATCATCAGATTTAAGTTGAAAATTTTTACTAAGTTACTGGAAATAAGAAAAACCTCTATTTTCATCTCAAGGTTGGAGAAAATATGCTCATTCTTAACATTTCACGTAAATGCATCAGTAACATTTGGAAAAACAAAACAAATATGCAATCTAAAAGTTACAATTTAAAAATGTGGCCATTTCAATGTATGTGCCTCTTAAAGTACACCCAGTTCAAGAGTAAGAAGATAAGAAAAGTCTTACCTCCCATCTCGATCCCAGTCATACACCTCTACTTTGATTGTTCTGTACATGAGAAAAACATAAAGTTACTTAGTAAGATCAAAATAATGTATGGATGAGAATTTAAAAATAAGTTGTTTTTTTTAAGATAAAACAGTGTATGCTTATAGATTTTACATATGAATTTGAAGTTAATTTTGCTAATTTCATTACTATAATCCAATTCGTATCATAAAAGAGGCTTCTAAAATCTTCATTGATTCCTTAAAGAGAGTAAGAAGAGTCTACAGGGGAAGCAGGTGCAGTTTGATAGAGCCCCCCAAAGGGATGGTATGCACCCACTTCTCCACTCTTGAAAATCACTGTCTTGGAGCAGTGTTTCTCAAACTCAGCATAGATCAGAATCATATGGAGCACTTGTCCAAACATGGATTACTGGACCTCTCTCCTGGAGTTTCTGATTAAGTAGGTCTGCATTGGGGCCAGATAGTTTGAATTTCTATGAGATCACCAGGTGATGCTGACTGATGCTGTTAATCAGGAAGAACATTATGAACTTTCTTAAGAACTTTTCTAAGAACTTTCTTAGGAAAAAATGAGTCCAGCTAAATACAGATATCATCTTATTAAATGAAAAGAATGATAGTCAAGTGGCATGATAAATTTCAAAGTAAACTTAGTAACATATTGGTAATCAATAGTTCTTATGATATGGGTTAATGAAACTATTTTTCTATCACATGTAACAAACTAAAGATTGAGATTTTTACTTTTTATTTGCTTTTCTTTTGGGATGGATGGGGTTTTTATATTATAATCATACAACAAAGTTTCATAAGAAAAAAAACCTGGATATTAAGAAATCTTCAGGTATATTGTGGGAAAATCCTCAGGCCCACCTTACCCAGGTAATTGTGAAACATTAAAATCTCTTGTGCTACAACTATGGAACTTTTGTGAGTCAGCAATCATGAGTTATGCCAAATAACATTTTCAAGAGTATTTCAGGGTTGATAATATATCTAAGCATAGTGTTGCAACTTTTGTTTTCCTACTTGTTCCACTCTAGAAGGATCGTACCACGGCAAAGGCTTAAGGCAATGAAGATTCTGAAATAAATTTTGAATAAATTAAAATTTAAAATTAATATTCAATGTATTTTTGCATTTACATATTTTCATTTTTGGAAAGTTAAGTTTAACCAAATTTTAATTAGCCAACTTATGCCACTTCTCCAAATCACTGTAGATTTTTTTTAAAGTTATTTGAAGATTTTTGAATAAGCTATCCTTCTTACCTGTCATAGTCTCCATTACATAATGCTCTGACTGAGATCTTGAATGCTTGCCATACCGGATTTAGAGTGTTTTTGACAACTTCTGTTTTATGACAAATTGTAAAACTGTAAAGAAAAAAGGTTTTCAGTTATTTGCATGATTTGACTATTTTAATTGATCTATTGTTTTAGTAGTCATTCCTCTATTTACCTTTTGTTCAGAATAGTCAGTCCCACGGTTGCTGCTACATCACTTCATGAAAAGAGATATGTGATTTTAAAACTTGAAAGATCACCTCACCATAATCTGCTTTGTAATAAATTTACCAAAAGCAAACTGAAAATTCAATAAATCCTAAAGCTGCTTTGTAAACAATCTCTATAAAAATTGTGGTGACATGCTGATGGAGTGAAAAATATCCATAGGTCCCTAAGAATATGAAGGTCACCAGCAACTTTGAGAACAGTTTTGTTGGAGTGTTGAGAAGAAAAACCTGGTTTAAGAGTGAGTTTAAGAAAGAGAAGAAAAACTGAGGCACACTGTGTAAACTTTTTTTTTAGTCTAGCTGTGAAGAAAAAGAAAAAAATCAGAATAATTTAAGGAAAAAGAAAAGATTAATCACAGGAAAGGTTTTCATTGTTCTTGTTGTTACTTTTTGATGGAAGAAATAACAGCAAGGTTGTCTGCTAAAGGAAAAGATCTGGTAGAAAGGAAGCCACTTCTGATGCATGACAGAAAGGTGGGAGCAATGTTTTTTTTGTTTGTTTGTTTTTGAGATGGAGTCTCAGTCTGTTGCCCAGGCTGGAGTGCAGTGGCGCGATCTCGGCTCACTGCAACCTCTGCCGCCAAGGTTCATGCAATTCTCCTGCCTCAGTCTCCCAAGTAGCTGGGATGACAGGCGCCTGCCACTGCACCCAGCTAATTTTTGTATTTTTAGTAGGGACGAGGTTGCACCATCTTGGCCCAGCTGATCTTGAACTCCTGACCTTGTGATCCACCTGCCCCAGCCTCCCAAAGTGCTGGGATTATAGGCGTGAGCCACTGCGCCCAACCAGGAGCAGTGTCTTTTAAGCAGGTAAGAGTAGATGGGATCCTGAGCATCAGTGGAGGAGCTGCCCTTGAAAGGCCAGATAGTCATTCTGCAAGAACATTCAGGAAGGCAGAGTACATGGGTTGATGTTGTGGTGGGATCATGAGGAAGCTCTCCAATTGCCACCACTTTCTTATGAAAGATGATGCATAACAATGAGCAAAGAAAGAGGATGAGACATAAATGATAAAGTGTCTGGGATAAAGAAAATGTCCACAGACTAAGAAAAAGGAGTAGAATTCCTCAGGAGCCCCAAGGGCCCATTTAAGTCTACCATCACATCATGAATCTATAGAAAGACCAATCAGTGTGTGAGTTCTTTCTTTATTGAAACTACTGGTTCTATATATCTAAAGAATTCCTAAGGGAAGGAAGACAGTGATTCACAATATGGGACAGAATTCATGAAGCCTTAAGCTCGGTTTTCTGATTCAAATTCCAGTCTCATTTCCACAAAATGATTCAATCTGAAGACATCAGTCAGCTCCTCGAAATGTTCTTCCTTCATGTGAATTTGTGCAACAGTTTCTGAGCTAGAAACATTTAAAGTAATCTTCACTGAAACAATAAACCCAATCTTCATCAAGACCTTAGTCATGAAGTGTTTCAAATGCAAGTATCTAACAGTAATGACACATGAAAATATTAATAAATACCATAGTGAATATACTGCCCGTAACCCCCACAATGAAATATCCACCCTTTGATAGGTCTTCAAGTTCATTTTCTTACTCTCATACAAGAGGGATTTGGTTCTATTAAGAGATAAGATAGAAACATAATACTTTATGAAAGGATCAAGTTTTTATCACAAGACTTATGGCATTAGTGCCTTCTCCTTCCTGGAAGTATCCTGACCATCTAAGGAAGCTCATGTCACTAAATTGTTAGAGCCCAGGAAAATGTATCTGTGGTCAAATGTTCTCAGAGCTGATTCACCTGAAGCAATTTAGGAGTCACTGGGGGGAAAGGTATTACAAGTAAGACAGAGGGGCAGACAGAGAAGACTCTTGAAAGGTAATGAAGATGTCTAAAGCAGAGGAAGAAAATCAAAGTGGATAGGGGAAGGTGAGGGAGGGCTGTAGGGGCTCAGAACACAGAGAAAAGGCAAAGGTACGAAAAAATTGTTAAGAAAAATTCATAGAAAACAAATCACAGAGGGAAGGCAGAGCTCTATGTTGGTTTGTTTCAGAAACAAACAATATATTCATTAAGATCCATTCATAAAATTTCAATAAGTTCTTAAAGATCTACAAAGGGAATTTCTCTTGTATCATATTCTAATATATAGCAAGTCTTTGGTATGATGATAGATATAGATAGCTAAATAGATGATAGATAGATGACAGGAAGAGAAAGAGAAAAGGGAGAAAAAGAGAGACAGAGAGAGAGACTAGACTGACAGACCAACTGACCATCTTCAGACCAACATGTTCAACCATCTACTGCCTTTTGGCCTCTTTGCTTATGGTTAAATCAAAATTTCTCTTATATTCCTAGTGTCACCAGCTGCAATAATTAAATAGTTTTGACATTTGAAACATTTCCTCTCAGGGAAGGCATGTCCTTCTTACTGAGCTATTTATGAAGCAGGTAGTCTTTTGTTGCCTATTAATCATTCTTATTTCTAATGTATTAGATACCATATACACAGGAAAACCTCACTGGTAAGAATTCCAGCCCTGGTGTAACTCATAAAAATTCTGCCAGGAGCCCAATGTAGCTTTTCCTAACATTTGGAAGTATTTCTATATAAATATTATGTGTGTGTTACAAATAGTATTATAAAAATGTATTTTTATTAAATAACTGGTATTAGGATACTTTAAGTGAGGCCACTTACCAAAAATGGCTATTCCAAAGGAAAATTATTTCCCAATCATAAATAAATGTTAAGTTACTCAATAAATGTCAAAGAAAGAATATAAGAGTATAAGATCATATAGTATGAAGGCTTTTAATTAATATTTCCAGTAGAAATTAAGTTTTTCCCTTCTTATGAAATAAGTAACACATACACTAGGAATTAGGCAATTTTTGAAATAGTTCCATATTTTAAAAATATTTAAAATAAAGCTAGAATCTTTGCAGTTAAAAATAGAGACAAAAAGTAAGGCGTAAAAGCATCTGTATACATTTAAAATACAACAAAGCATATGCGTGCGTATACATACATAAAATATCTGGATCAAGCTGCAAACTAGGTTTCTGTGTGTAAATATAAATGGAAAGTTTTCTGAAATGAGATTCACCAACTTTTAAAAATAGTTTTTTCAAACTAGTTGACACTTTTGGATTAGATGTATTTTTCTTAATATTTAGATTTTATTTAATGAGTGAACACCCTTTTTTTTTTTTTTTTTTTTTTTGAGACAGAGCTTCACTCTTTTTGCCCAGGCTGGAGCATAATGGCACGATCTTGGCTCACTGTAACCTCTGCCTCCCAGGTTCAAGCAATTCTCCTGCCTCAGCCTCCCAAGTAGCTGGGATTACAGGCACCTGCCACCACGCCCGGCTAATTTTTTGTATTTTTAGTAGAGACGGGGTTTCACCATGTTGGCCAGGGTGGTCTCGATCTCTTGACCTTGTGATCCGCCCACCTCTGCCTCCCAAAGTGCTGGGATTACAGGCATGAGCCACCGCGCCTGGCCGTGAACATCATCATTTTTAGAAGCACAATACATTTTCTAATAAAAGTATCACCGGGAGAATTAGATGTGTGATAAAGTGAAATTTTACAATTGTACAACTAATCTTGATAAAGAAAACTAATAACAATAAAAATAGAAAATTCAGGGACCAAGTAGTTCATAAGACCATTTTCATTCAAGAAATTCGGAATCATTCTTGAGATTTTCCTCTGTTTTTGAAACGCCTGGCAAATATTATTTTCTTCACTTTCTAACATTTTTCATATGAATAAAATTAGTGTTCAGATGCATATGACACTCCGACATTTTTACCACTGAAAAAGAAGGGAAATACACAAAATCTAACAGTACAACACTATAGCAAATATATCTAACAGTTGCTCAGTAGCTGCATCAGCAAACATCTCCCAATAAGTAAACAATCATTTTAAACAGGCCAGTGCATTCACTTTGAATAGCAAACTTTCTATATTATGCAACATTTTATACTTATTTATAATACATTGTATCGTTTCATATATAAGAATAACATTTTTCCCATTCTATTCCCCTCATTTTTAATTTCCAAATAACATGTTCTCTTTAGCTGATATATTACACATAGTTTAAAAAAACAAACAAAAAAAATTAACTATAACATAATAATAATATTAGCTAATGCTTAAGTTCCTCTTATGTGTCAGAAAAACTTAGAAACTTTGTTGTATAGTAACTAATTTAGTCTGATCAACAACCCTACCCTGTGAGGTAGCTATGACTACTACCCCATTTTACAGGTGAGGAGAAAATGGAATCTCACATAGATTAAAAACTTGCCATAGTACTATAGCTATTAAGTAGCAAGGTTATTATTTAAATCTAGACAACAGAAATTAGCCATATTATTAACAACTAAACATTCTCACAAATACTAAGTACAATATGAATCACAAAAAACAAGTCAAATATATCTAATAGTACAGCTATACATATTAAATTATGGTCTATAACTCATAAAGACATTCAAAATTTATAGAAACTAGTCTAATCATAACTGGCAAAAGTATTCAAATTACTAGAATATAATGAACATTTTTATTGAAAGTTAAACTCAGATATTATCGGTAAAAAAAAGCCCATAAGTTCCACATCCTTCTCTAAGAAAAGGGTTTTGGTTCAAATCTATAACAAAATATATTTGTTTCAGCATTCAGGTTTTCACAAAATATAATTCTTCTAAACTATTTAGTCAATGTTATAATTTTATAACAAGTAAAGAGGAAATATTTCTCTGAAACTAGAAGTGTTTCATTTTAAGTATCAGACAAAACATAAAATGTTTATAAAGTTGCACATCATTTTGAGATGCAAAAATCACATCAATTTTTAAAATCTCAAACTATTTTACTTCATTAATCCATTTAATGAGCTTCTCTGAGAAAAATAATTGTAATTCAAGTATCATCATTACCATATAGGTAAAATGCATAAAAGATAAATCTACCTGCCATCTTCATTACTTCGATAAAATACAAGGAAAGGATCTGATTTTCCAAAGAAGTCCTTCTTGTCCAATTTGTTTGCACAAAATTGCATCAAAACAGCATCCTAAAAGCAAAATTAATAAAATAGTTCAAGACTTGGGCTATAAATAACTGGAAACTGCAGATCACAAAGAAGACTTGACAAGAAAACATATTTGCTATTTTAATGAAAATGGCCAAGTTAGGGAGAATCGTAGACAACATAAAATTGCTTTTTAAAGGACTATATATAACTTTAAAAATTTTGCTGGTAATTTTTATTCTAGTTACAAAACTATTACTTTTCAAAAACTTTTAATATTTTTCCCTTGAAAAGTGGTATTAAACTAGGTGAGGCCAGGTACTCAATTTTATAATATAGGATCCTCATTCATATCTTCAGTTATGCAGGTACACATTTTTAGAACATAGTTAAACAAATTCCTGTTCATTAAAGAAATATTTACTAAGTTTCTACTACATATCTACTATGTATCAAATGTTAAGATGTATTAGATGATTAGATGGGGAATAAGAAAGACCACATAGTTTATAATCTGGGGACAGGAAAGTTCCTTCTTAATCATATACAAGTGTACTGTAACGAATCAGTCACTACGTTTAAAACAATTTTCTTCTATAACTTAAATTACAATTTGCATGTTAATTATTATGTCAAATCGATCATTTTTATCATTCTATGTACTCAAACACTCGCAGCTACATGATTTGAAGGAAAACAAGCTAGGGTATCATAACACATTATTGATAACCATTTTTAAAGTAGAAAATGTATTGTTATTTAAAATTAAAATAAATACTTTTGTGGGGTGTGTGTGTGTGTGTTTCCTTTTTTTTGGAGACAGAGTCTCGCTCTGTTGCCCAGGCTGGAGTGCAGTGGCGCGATCTCCGCTCACTGCAAGCTCCCCCTCCCGGGTTCACGCCATTCTCCTGCCTCAGCCTCCTGGGAAGCTGGGACTACAGGCGCCTGCGACCACGCCCGGCTAATTTTTTTGTATTTTTTAAGTAGAGACGGGGTTTCACCGTGTTAGCCAGGATGGTCTCTATCTCCTGACCTCGTGTCTGCCCACCTCGGCCTCCCAAAGTGCTGGGATTACAGGCTTGTGTGTTTTTTAACTGAACAGGAAAGCTAAAAATGTTGGAAAGAGGTGAAGTGGCAAAGTAATTCAGATTAAACAAAGAGGTTACAACTTTGAATATTACTTGATAAAATGTTAACAATGTCTAAAAAAGCATCTTATTCATCACTTCTTTATCTTGCAGAGTCCAGCAATACTTACTAAGTATACACCTATTTTTTAATTATTTCCTTTCAGTAATTCCAGAAGACTACACAAAACATGATGCTATCTTATTCATTCATTCACTCATTTTCTTACTTAGCAAACATTTCTCAAGCAATAGTCAAGCTAGAATCTTGGAATAGGGTAACGAACAAGGCAGTAGCTACCCTTGGAAAGGTCAGATTTCTTAATTTCCCATTTTCAAAATTATTGGTATAGTGTTATTTGATTTTACTTTTAGCATGATATGATAACTTCTATCAGAGGAACATTTATAACAGAGCAGGAAATACATCCTAGCAAGGTATAGTGACAACAGAGGTAAGGACAATATGGACATCATTATCACCTCAAACCTCTCAAGCATATCATGTTCTTTTTAAATTTGAGATTTAAAGATCAAAAAGTTCTATACTATCTATTATAGAAGCAGTGAAATAATCATTCTGGGTGATCAAATTATAAAATCAAGGGCAGCATTGAAAAGGACGAGTTGTTTGGTTTGGTTCGTTTATTTTGAATGCCCTTTCATTTCCATATATATTTAAATGCCCTTGGGAGAGAATGGCTTTCTAAGAACCTGGGGACATTCCAAGGACATTGTTCTTGCAGAAAAACAGTACACTTTAACACATTTCTCCCAAAGCACCTGGACCAAAATATAAACTTCCAAGAAACATTCTGTATACTTACAATGCATAATAGATAAATGAAATGTGTTTATTTCAAATGGATTGTGAATAAAACATCAGAGGTGTATTATTATAAAAGCATGAATTTTCATTGGCTTATTGGTAAATGTAATACTAAATTTAATTTTTCACATTATACTCCTTAGGGCTTGCAAAATGAGTAACAGATTCAAAATAAAGATTTATTTCAGTGCAGAAAATTATATAACCTTAGGAAAAATAATGTTCTTGCAATTTTCCAGGTTAACAACTTAGCAGGGATTAAGTGGTACATTCGTATCAAGCACAAAATAAATCTTATTTGAGAGGAAAAGTAGTTATATACTTTTAGAAATACACAAGCATCACTGCAAAGTTTTGTTTTTATGCCTTATGCTTAATGTCACCTAACACATTTTTAAGACCTCTCTTTAATACTCCACATATAAGGAACGTTCTACTGAATAAAGCCACTTGGATGTTTCACAGGCACTTCTAACATGTTCCAATCTGAACATCTAATGTCTATTCATAAACTTGCTTCTCCTATAATCTTCCCAGCTCAATTTGTGGCATTGTCATTCACTCAAGTGCCCAAGGAAGCCATCCTTGACTCTTCTCTTTTCCTGATCCTTTATCCAATCCACCACCAGTTGCACCATTTACCTCTAAAGTTTTGCTCAAATCTTTACTTTGGCTCTGCTGCCACCACCTCAGTCTAATTCAATCTTATTTCTCACCCAGACATGTTCAGCGACATTTATTCCTTACTCCCACTTCCATTCTTTGATGTATCTAATCCATTCTCCATCAGCAGACAGAGTAAGGTTCTTGAAACATGAAAAACTCATGTTGCTCACAACGTAAAATGCTTTTAGGCTTTCCCTTACATTTAGGAAAAATGCAGAACCGTTAACATGATCCGCAAAGGCCAACATCAAATGGGCTCTATCAGCCTTTTCCACCTTCATCTGGCAATGTTTTAGCTCAATCATCTCCCACTGCTCACCCCGACCATCTCACATCAGACCCACACGTGCCTTTCCCACCTCAGGAACTTACACAGCTGTGTCTGCTGGAATTCTTATCCTTGGGCTGGCAAATGCTACTTCTTCTTTAGGTCTTAGCTTAAATGCCACTTTCTCAAAGAGGCCCAGTGATCCCCCCAAGGCTTAATAGAAATTAGATCCCTACTGTACTCTCATAATATATTTGAATCACTTGGCACATACCACGACATACCACGACATATATACCACGACATATATTACCGACTAATGTCTCTCTTTTTCACAAACTCTGTGTTCATTAAAAACAAGGACCAGGTTTGGGGGTTGTGGTATTGTGTTTTGTACTATTTTTTTCTTGCTATTCTATTCTAAGCATTCACTCCAATGACATAATAACATTTTGTAAACACTGTTGAATCAATCAATAAAAACAAAAAATATTCTTTATGAAAAATTTAAAACTACTTTTAAAATACTACATAAAATACTACTACTTTTAAAATACTACTTTTAAAATACTACATAGTGGCTCATGCCTGTAACCCCAGCACTTGGGGAGGGCAAGAGGGGCTTGGATCACTTGAGTCTGGGAGTTCAAGACCAGCCCAGACAACACAGCGAGACCACATCTCTACCAAAAAAAAAAAATTAGCCAGGTGTGGTGGTGCATACCTGTGGTCCCAGCTAGTAGGGAGACTGAGATGGGAGAATCACTTGAGCCCAGGAGTTCAAAGCTTGCAGTGGGCCATAATTGGGCCACTGCACTTCAGCCTGGGCAATAGAGTAAGACCCTGTCTTAAAAAAAAAAAAATACTAAGTGAAGATACACTCCCACTATAACTTCTAAACTACATTAGCTTTTATTGTGGCATTTAATTAAGTATAAAATTTGCATTTGAATAAAACTGTCTCAAAATTAATTGAGATAATTAGGATTATTACACTACAAATAAACATTTGTATAAATTTATGACCCATACATCTTTTTTTTTTTTTTTTTTGAGATGGAGTCTCGCTCTGTCACACAGGCTGGAGTGCAGTGGCGCAATCTCAGCTCACTGCAAGCTCTGCCTCCCAGGTTCACGCCATTCTCCTGCCTCAGCCTCCCAAGTAGCTGGGGCCACAGGTGCCTGCTACCATGCCAGGCTAATTTTTTGTATTTGTAGTACAGACGGGGTTTCACCATGTTAGCCAGGATGGTCTCGATCTCCTGACCTCGTGATCTGCCTGCCTCGGCCTCCCAAAGTGCTGGGATTACAAGCGTGAACCTGTACATCTCTTAAATGCTACCATTTCTTTCCTGTAGAGTATCCATCTAAAGGAAGTATTAATAATATTCACATTTTTAGAAGAAAACATAGAGCCTTGTGATATTGGCCTTGGATATTATTTCTTGGATATGATACAAAAGCATAGGCCACAAAAGCAAAAATACACGTGGGACTGCATCAAACTACAAAGCTTCTGCTCAGCAAAGGGAACAATCAACGGAATGAAAAGGCAGCCTACAGAATGGGAGAAAATATGCTGTGGTTGCTATGGCTTGTTTGTCCCCACCAAAGCTCATGTTGAAATCTGATCGCCAGTATGACAGTGCTGGGAGGTGGGGCCCCATGGAAGGTGTTTGGGTTATGGGTGCTGATCCCTCATGAATAGGTAGGTGCTGCTTTCACAGTCTTGAGTGAGACTGGATTAATTCTCTCAGAATGAGTTTATTCTTTTGAGAGTGCGTTTTTATAAAGCTGGGGTGCCCCTCAGGTTTCCTTATGTTCACAAATGTCTGCTTCCACTTTCACTTTCTCTGCCACATTGTGAAACAGTATGAAAGCCCTTACCACAAGCCAGTACCATGCTCTTGAGCTTCTCACCTGGTGGAAGAGTGAGCTAAATAAACTTCTTTTTAAAAATAAATTACCTAGTCTCAGATATTCTTTTATAGCAACTCAAAATGGACTAAGATACTGTATACCATAAAGGTGAATTTCCAAAATATATAAGGAACTCCTACAAATCTTCAAAAATACTGCAAAAACTATAAATATATAAAAATGAAAAATAGAAAATCAACTCAATTTAAAAATGGGCTAAGAACCTGAATAAGCATATGTCTCAACATATGCTCAACATATGCTCAACATCACCAATCATCAGAGAAATGCAAATGCATACAAAAGATTAGCTCACACCTGTTAGAATGCCTACTATCAAAAAAAAAAAAGAAACACAACGGGAAGTAGTATCAGTGAGGATGCAGAGAAAAGGAAACCCTTGTACACTGTTGGTAGGAATGCAATTAGTGCAGCCGCTGTGGAAAATAGTAGGAGGTTCTTCAAAAATTAAAAGCAGCACTACCATATGATCCAGCAATCCCACTTCTGGGTATATATACAAAGAAAGAGACTGAAATCAGTATCTTGAAGAGATATCTGAACTGCCATGTTCATTCTAGCATTATTTACAAATAAGTCAAGACATTGAAGCAAATAAAGTGTCTATCAACAGATGAATGGATACAGAAAATGCATTTATATAATTTATACACAAACACACACACACACCTATATATATAAAACAATCGAATATTATTCATCCTTAAAAAGGAAGAACATCTGTCCATTTGCAACAAGATAGATGAGCCTGGAAAACACTGTATAAGTGAAATAAGCCAGACACAAAAAGATAAATACTACATGTTGTAACTTACATGAGGATTCTAAAACAGTCAAAATTATAGAAGCAGGGAGTAGAATGATGGTTTCCAGGGACTGAGGGGAAGAAGAAACTGGAAGGTATTACCAAGGAGCACAAAATTTCAGTTATGTGAGATGAATAAGTCATAGAGATCTACTATATACAGTATGGTACCTATGGTTAACAATACTGTACTGTATATTTAAAAATCTGCTGAGAGGGTAAATCTTACGTGGTTTATTATCACAAAAATATTAATAATAAATAAGCAGGGTAGGCGGAATCATTGGAAGTGACTAATACATTTATGACATCGATTATATGGTGATGGTTTCATGGATATATACCTATCTCCAGACTCACCATGCTGTATACATTAAATATGTGCAGATATTTGTATGCCAATTATACCTAACAAACTAGTTTAAAAAAATTGTCATATTATAAATGCATAAATTAAAGCTCCAATAATATAACCTCACTCAGCTAAATAGTGAAAAAGGCAAAACTAAAATGTAGGTGACCTGACTCCAAAGCCTATGTTCATTGCACAAGTTAATAACTGACAATTTGTTTTAAAGAAAAAAAGTATAGATTTTTATGATGCTGTAGGTGAATTAAAATGATTGCATTCAACATTATAAATAATAATGCCCATACTTTTAATGTTCTCTAAAGCATAAATTTAAAAATCATTGATTCTTCTGAAGTAACTATGAACATTGCTTTGAGTACACTTGCACATTCTACTATACTAACATAATAATGAAATACTATTTCAAGTTTATTAGTATTAATAATGATGCTGATGATCAATAAGGCTCTAGCCAAGAATTAGGACATAGAAAACATAAGATGAAGTTACACCAAGATTTTAAACAATATTGATAAAAATATTAGATCCATAATTTCTAAGTATGAGAAATACGTGTTGACTCATTGAAAGATAATTCCAGATGTTCTTGAATTAATTGTAAAAAAAGGGATAAAAATACCTACACCACTAAATAACACATTCCCTTTCATTTACCAGGGCCTGGTAAAAGAATTTTCCAGGCTCTTCCAACAAGAGACTAGAACTGAAAGTGGAAGATATTTAGGATGCAGCCTGTCCATACCCAGTCTACGTCTTGGTATCTTGGTTCTATTTTGAAATATAACTGATAATACTGTATTCACGGCATATTTACACAAAATATGCTCAATAAACTCAAGATTTTGACAAAATAGCATGCAAATATCACCATAAAGAACATGTATCTTATTGACTGTGAACTTCCTTTTTTCTTTCCTAATACAAAGCCTATATTATCTTAAACATTTACAAATTGAGACCAGAAGTATAAATGATGATCAGATAATATAATTTAAAAGAATCATTGTATCATTTTAACTAAAAAAAATAGGATGATAGGTAATATCTCTGCATTTAAATAAATATGCTATATTTTCTAAGGCATTGCTTAGTATATGCATACTACTTTTATGTACATTATAGTATCAAACTTAATGTTATGCTAGTTGATTGTCAGGACTGGAAATGTTTTTAAAAAATAGTCTAGTGATTAGTTCACACATTTTGTTTTTTTTGCCCTTCAAACACGAAAAGTAAAACTCAGAGTAAGTAGTCAAGTGTCTTGATCAGACAAAGTACAAATTAGTAGCAAAACCAAAACTTAACTTGAGTCTGATAGTCTTTAACAGCATTATATGTGGGCATGTTTGGGTATTTTATAGATGAGAAAACTGAGACTGATATGACCGTGACATGCCCAGGGGGACAAAGACAATGAGCACAACAATAGGAAGGCTTCAATTTACATGTTATTTTAAATGACTTAAATTCTAACATTAGTGTTTAATTATTTCCACTCACCTGTTATTATAGTTCCTATTGTTATCTCACTGTTCTACCCCCACCCCCAGAATCCCATAGGTCTGTAATCAGTTGTAATACCCAGTTTCTATCATTTGCTGACAAGTAATATCATATGATTCCCTGAACATACTATCTCAGCTATCTATCTATCTATCTATCTATCTATTGATCATCTATCTACATTTGAGAGATATAATATACATACATATATATTTGAGACAGGGGCTTTCTCTGTTGCCCAGGCTGGAGTGCAGTGAAACAATAGCTCACGGCAGCCTTGAATTCCTGGACTCAAGTGATCCTCCCACCTTGGCCTCCCAAAGTGCTGAGATTACAGGCATGAGCCACCATGTCGTATCAGAAATGTATTATGTAAACAAGCCCACAGAATTTATCTAAAAGTTAAAAAGACAACTTCTTGAGATAATAAAATAAACTATAGCTCTCTCTATAAAAACTATGATCAGTGTCAAAGTGTTAAGCTTTTGTTAGTTTGGGTGAGTTTCTGTTCCTATGATCAAGCAGCAATTAAAAATAAAGGGCACTAGAGGTAATCTAAGGAAAACTTGTTTCCTCTGGAAATACCAATTCCCAGAGATCTGTTGGCCCACATTAAACAGACAATATTGACATCAGATTCAGCTGGCCATCGTTACTTTCAGTGTGGAGTGTCACAGTTATCTTCCCATTTCTTGACAACAGTGAAATCATTAAACATGAGTCAATGAGCATCAGCAAATCACAACTAAAAGTAACAGTCTTCTAAAAATATAGAGTATGCACTCTATGCAGTCATACTGCTAGATGGAGTGGCAGCTGATCCTTTCTTCAAATGTGGACTTCCCAAGCTAACAAGAGATGGAAGTAATATAAATTCTGAATTAATAAAATTAGAAAAATTGGGGAAAGTATGTTATACAAATGGGGTAAATGCAAATGTCAAGAAATATTCCTTCAGGATTACACACAAATCTTCAAAAGTTTTACAGTAATTGAACTGATTGGTATAACAGACGATTCCTTATACTAATGCTTAAAAAGCAGTATTGATATTAGGTGTTATTTTAATACTTTCAATTCCTTAAAAGATTATTAAAATAACTGATTATACTTTTTGGACTATGAAATACAGTCTCCCTGGTCATAGGGTGAAGTATCTAAAATGATATTTTATGGATTATAAAATTGTATAACATTTTTGCTACAATTACTTAAAAATTAATTAGTTAAGTACAATTTTAGATATAGCATTTGAAGTATGGAAGTGTTTTCTAAACAAAAGAAATATTCACTTACCCTGCAACAGTTTAATTCCTCTGCTGTAAGTATGATTGTACCACATTTCTTCCCTGGAATTCCTCTGAAACAACAAAAATATATTTATGTACATTAATATGTTATATTAATACTATATAATATAAATTTATATATCATATTTATTTTTATGTAATCTAATAAAGAGCATATAATAATAAGATGGTTCTTCCCTAACGAAATATATTTTTAGTAGCTGGGATTACAGACCTGGCTAAATTTTGTATTTCTTTTTTAGTAGAGATGGGGTTTCGCCATGTTGGCTAAGCTGGTCTCAAACTCCCGACCTACGGTGATCCGCTCCCTTTGGCCTCCCAAACTGCCAGGATTACAGGCGTGAGCTACCACACCCGGCCCTCAATAAGGCTAAACTTTTAACATAAGTTTAAACATGTCGATCCTCTCAAGAATCTTCAATATTCCATATTGTCTAATATATAAGATAATGTAATAGTTATGCATCACCTAATTATGTTTCAATAAACAACAGATTGCATATACACTGGTGTCCCCATAACATTATAATGGAGCTGAAAACTTTCTACTGCCTAATGATGTAATATCTTAGCACACAGCATTATTCACGTGTTGGTGTGATGCGGTGCAAGTAAATCTACTGTGTGCCAGTCATACAAAGAATGTATGTACAGTCCATAATACTTGGCAATGATAGTAAACATCAAATATGTTACTGTTTATGTATTTTCTATACTATATTTTTTATCATTATTTCTAAGTGTATTTCTTCTACACATACAAAAAAAAAAAAAAAAAGCTAACTGTAAAAACAGCCTCATTTAGGTCCTGCAGATGTTCCAAAAGAAGGCACTGTTATCACAGGAGACAACAGCTCCATGCATGGTATTGCTCTTGAAGGTCTTCCGGGGGACAAGATGTGGAAGTGGAAGACAGGGATACTGAGGATCTTGACCCTGGGTAGGCCTAGGTAACGTGTAAGTTTGTGTCTTCATTTTTAACAAAAAACGTTTAAAAAGTAAAAATAAATTAATTAATAACTTAAAAACAGAAAAAAAGATTATTGAATAAGGATATAAAGAAAATATTTTTGTACAGCTATACAATGTGTTTGTGTTCTAGATAAGTGTTATTATTAAATTTTTTTTTTAAAGTTTAAAGTATTTTAAAGTAAAAACATTATAGTTAAGGTTATTATTGAAGAAAGAAAAACAGTTGTAAATACACTTAGTGCAACCTAACTATACAGTGTTTATAAAGTCTACAGTAGTATAATGTCCCAGGCCCTCACATTTACTCATCACTCACTCAGACTCACCCAGAGCAACTTCCATTCCTGTAAGCTCCATTCATGGTAAGTACCCTACACAAGTATACCATTTTATAACTTTTATATAATGTTTTTACTGTGTCTCTTCTATGTTTACTTACGTTTAGATACACAAATACTGATGTTACAACTGCCTTAGAGTATTCAGTGAGGTAACATGCTGTACATATTTGTAGCCTAGGAACAAGAGGTTATACCATATAGCCTAGGTATGTGGTAGGCTAGACCAGGGGTCTGCAACCCCAGGGCTGCAGAGCAGGAGGTGAGCAGCAGACACCAGCAAGCTGAGCCTCATCTGTATTTACAGCTACTCCGCATCGTTGGCATTACTACTTGAGCTCTGCCTCTTGTCAGATCAGCAGCAGCATTAGATTCTCATAGGAGCCTGAACCCTATTGTGAACTGTGAGGGACCTAAGTTGTATACACTTCTTATGAGAATCTAATGCCTGATGATCTGTCACTGTGTCCCATCACCCCCAGATGGGGCCATCTAGTTGCAGGAAAACAAGCTCAGGTTCCCACTGATTCTACATTATGGTGAGTTGTATAATTATTTCATTATAATATAATAATAATAGAAATAAAGTGCACAATAAATGTAATGGACTTGAATCATCCCGAAACTACCCCCAAACCCCCAGTGCAGGGAAAAATTACTTCCACAAAACCGCTCCTTGGTATCAAAAAGGGTCGGGAACTGCTGGGTTAGACCATCTCGGTTTGTGTAAGTACAGTCTATCATGGTTGCACAACAATGAAATCATCTAAGGAAGCATTTCTCAGAACATATCCCTGTTGTTAAGTAGTGCATCACTATAGAACAAAATGTTCTCATGGTTTCTAAGTTTTCTACTACGTTATTAAAACCTATATAAAACCCTGGGTTTCACTGTTCCCTATCCTTTCATCAATTTGGTGACATTTTGTGCTTATTTCTTCTTTGTGTTCACTCCCATGCCTTGACATATTATAGCTTGTTAACTGTTCCCTATTTTGCCTCAAACTTGCCATATCCCCAGATGAAGTTCCATTTGTTCCAAGAAAATCTTACCCTAGGCAACCTTACATAAAGCTCAGCCTTTTCTGCATTCCTATTGATGTTGAAGTCAATACTGTAAGGTTTAGCACTTAATTATTCCTTAACTGCTAAAAGCACAAATTGTTAACCTTTCTTTTCTCAAGTTGATTACACTTTCTGTAAGAGCAATATTCATGACTTAAAACTCTTGTAAGCACAGAGTTAAATGTCTGTGTACAGCATGTGTTTAGTCTACAGATAAGTATGTAATATACAGTTGTGCATTGCTTAATGCTTATTTCCACATGTATTTACTCTTAACCAGGATAATTACACATGTCAAGATCTTCCATTTTCCTTAGGTCCTTATGACTAAGAACTCAATTAATATAACATTGCACATTTTGTCTCATATTACTACATTATCATTTTCAGCATCCTTCCAGCATCCTTAATCAGTTAATTTTTCTAATCCAGCTGTACCTTTCTCTTCTTCTTTCTATTTGTGAACTATGAGTTTAATACTTTCAGCATTTTGGAAAACCAAACACTCCAACTGAGCATAAAACTGAACACACTTCAAAATGCTGAATAAAATATGCAAAGATCTTTATAAATGCTCAGATAACTTTGTAAGAAAGTAAGGACCAATTAGAAGCTGAAAGTAAAGGCAGAAAGATAAGCAGAACTGAACATTGGAGAACTTGATCTTAGGCTCCTGATTTTTATGGTTACCTAGGACATAAAAATTAGAAAAATAAGAGGAGGTGGGACTCACAAGGTGGGAAATTCAATAAACAGCCAATCCACAGCATAAAGCTTATATCTCATTAACTAGATTGCCTGATGTAGCATGAGTTATATATATAAACATTCACTCTATGGGCCTAAAAAATAAATCATTGCCTTAAAACATGGTGATGAATGAAAGAGAAAAAAATGCATCCTAATAATTTAAGCTCAATCAGGCTTGCTGCCTTAACTGACATCACTTGAGTGGTTACCAAAACTTCAAACCAAGAATTACATTTAATTCAAGTGACCACGGTTGCCTAGTAAATGCATATCCTCTCTAGAAAAGTTTCCCTTCAAATTAAATCTCAAAATATCTCACACTTAAAGTTTTAAAAGTAAATATGAAGCTCGTCTTACAGTATCAAAAAATACACAAGAAAAAATGCACCCATCATGAGTTAGAATCTCCAAAACAACAGGTTGCAGAATTAAACACAGATTTAGAATGTTGTAAATATTATGAATAGTACACAAAATATAAGTATTTGTAATATATTTAAAATGTAAAGAGGAAATGGACATATATATGGTTAACTAGCAAAGGATTATACAAAATAAGCAAGGATATTTGGAACAGAATAGGGAGCCCAGAAGTAAATCCAAGCTGTCATTGCCAGTACCAATGTCCAGGCACTTTTCCCCTATGTTCTCTTCCAGGAATTTTATTGTTTCTGGTCTTATGTTTGGGACTTTTATCCATTTTGAGTTGATTTCTGTGTATGGTGTAAAGTAAGGGTCCAATTTAATTCTTTTGCATGCTGTAGTCCAGTTTTCTCAGAACCATTTATTAAAGGGACTATCTGTTTCCCATCCTATCCTCCTGGTGCCCCTGTGAAAAATTAGTTGACTATATATGTTTGGATTAGAAAAAGGAGAAGAGAGAATCAGTGAACTGAAAGAAGGATATAAATAAATTATCCATAATGCAGCATGGAGAAGCAGACATGGAAACTATTATGAAGAAGTTTGGAGTCACAGAACACAAAGGTAAAAGGTCTAATATATGTTTAATCAGAGTTCCAGTAGAGGAAGGACTAAATAGAGCAGATGCAATATTTGAAGAGATAATGGCTGGGAAACTTCTAGAAATGGTAAAACACCTCAATTTCCAGATTCAGAAAGCTCAATGAATCCCAAGCAGCCTAAGAAAAATAAATGTATATTTGGGGACATGATAGGAGCAGGGAAAAACATGAAAGATGAAGAATGTACCTCCAGAGGAACCAGAGAGAAAAGACAGATGATCTACAAAGATGTGAACCACAAAGATTAAACTAAGAGCTGACTACTTGGAAGCAACACTGGAAACTGAAAGATAATTCAAACAATATCTTCAATGGTTTGAAAGAAAATAATTCTAAATATAAGACTGTAAACAGTAAGATATATTCTAAGAACAAGCATAAACTACAGATATTTTGAAACAAATAAGAAACAAATACATTTATACCCAAGAATCTTTGGGTTTCAAATTCAAGGAAATGATCACAGATGGGAGATCTAAGAAGAAAAAAGAAAGAATGAGAGAAGCCAAGGAAATACTAAATATGAGTTAACCTTAAATCAGCGACATTAATGTTAAAAACTAAGATAATAAATACGAATGATAATGATAGCATTAACCAGCAAGGTGATAATTTAAGTTAAAGCCTTCTCATGGTCTCTTATTGTTCAGGAAGAAATTAAATATGCTGAAAAATAGAATTTCATAATGTGGGGAAAAGAGAGGTCAGCCTGTTACTGTGTTATTATAGATAGAAGTAAGTTTAAGAGACTCCATTTGGCTCTGTATTTGAGATGCTGTTAATCTGTGACTCTACCCCCAACCTTGTCCTTGCTAGAAACATCGCTGTGCTAATTAAGGTTCAAAGGATTTGGGGCTATAAGGAATGTGCTTTGTTAGGCAAATGTTTAAAGCCTGCTTGTGGTTGAAGGTCAGTACCATTCCCTTAAATCTCAGTAAAAGAAAAACATCTGTCTCCTGCCCATCCCTGGGAAAATGCAACATCTCCGTGTATCTGTATGCCTTACTGCTGATTTACTCCCTTATC
>NW_012118443.1:569390-569599 GCF_000951035.1 Colobus angolensis palliatus
AATTCTCCTGTATTTGTAATTCAGAAAAAATCAGGCAAATGGCGTATGTTAATAGACTTAAGAGCTGTAAACGCTGTAATTCAACCCATGGGGCCTCTCCAACCTGGATTGCCCTCTCCCGGCCATGATCCCAAAAGACTGGCTTTTAATTATAATTGATCTAAAGGATTGCTTTTTACCATTCCTCTGGCAGAGCAAGATTGTGAAAA
>NW_012118443.1:569649-570086 GCF_000951035.1 Colobus angolensis palliatus
AAGACAAAATTCAATTGGTTATTAGTTCCTCAATTCCTTGGAGTGCCAGTCCAGGAGACAGGATCACTCAATTATTACTCCTACCTTATATTAAAATTGAAAACGGTAAAATAAAAAAAATAGGAGGGTTTGGAAGCACTAATCAGACAGGAAAAACTACATATTGGACAAGTCTGGTCTCTGAGAGCAGACCTGTGTGTAAGGCCATTATTCAAGAAAAACAGTTTAAAAGGTTAGTAGACACAGGAGCAGATATATCTGTCATTGCTTTAAATCAGTGGCCAAAAAATTGGCCTAAACAAAAGACTGTTACAAAACTTGTCGGTGTAGACACGGCTTCAAAAGTGTATAAAAGTACAATGATTTTACATTGTTTAGGGCCAAATAATCAAAAAAGTACTGTTCAGCCAATGATTACTTCAATTCCTGTTAATCTA
>NW_012118443.1:576466-577711 GCF_000951035.1 Colobus angolensis palliatus
GGTATCGTTATCCTCCTATATGTCTAGGAAAAGCACCAGGATGTTTAATGCCTGCTATCCAAAATTGGTTGGTGGAGGTGCCTACTCTCAATCCCACCTGTAGATTTACTTATCACATGGTAAGCGGAATGTCACTCAAACCACAGATAAACTATTTACAAGACTTCTCTTATCAGAGATCATTAAAATTTAGGCCAAAAGGGAAACCTTGCCCTAAGAATATTTCCATAAAATCAAGAGATTTAGTTTGGGAAAAATGTGTGGCCGATAGTGCCGTGATTTTACAAAACAATACATTTGAAACTGTTATGGATTGGGCACCTCGAGGTCAATTCTACCACGATTGCACAGGACAAACTCAATCCTGTCCCAGTGCACTAGTGAGTCCAACTGTTGATAGTGACTTAACAGAAAATTTAGACAAACATAAGCACAAAAAATTACAGTCTTTCTACCCTTGGAAATGGGGAGAAAAGGGAATCTCTACTCCAAAACCAAAAATAATAAGTCCTGTCTTTGGTCCTAAACATCCAAAATTATGGAGGCTTACTGTAGCTTCATACCACCTTAAAATTTGGTCTGGAAACCAAACTATAGAGAAAAGAAATCGTAAGTCATTTTACTCTATCAACCTGATTTCCAGTCTAACAGTTCCTTTACAAAGTTGTATAAAGCCCCCTTATATGTTAGTCATAGGGAATATAGTTATTACACCAGACTCCCAAACTATAACTTGTGAAAATTGCAGATTGTTTACTTGCATTGATTCTACTTTTAATTGGCAACACCATATTCTACTAGTGAGAGCAAGAGAAGGCGTGTGGATCCCTGTGTCCATGGATCGACCATGGGAGGCCTCGCCATCCATTCATATTCTGACTAAAGTATTAAAAGGCATTTTAAAAAGATCCAAAAGATTCATTTTTACTTTAATTGCAGTGATTATGGGATTAATTACAGTCACATCTACAGCCACTGTGGCAGGAGTCGCATTACACTCTTCTGTTCAGACAGTAAGCTTTGTTGACAATTGGCAAAAAAATTCCACAAGATTGTGGAATTCACAATCTGGTATTGATCAAAAATTGGCAAATCAAATTAATGATCTTAGACAAACTGTCATTTGGATGGGAGATAGGCTCATGAGCTTGGAACATCGTTTCCAGTTACAGTGTGACTGGAATACTTCAGATTTTTGTATTACACCCCAAGTTTATAATGAGTCTAAACATCACTGGGACATGG
>NW_012118443.1:579126-580817 GCF_000951035.1 Colobus angolensis palliatus
TCTGTGTCTTTATTTCTTTTCTCAAGTCTCTCCTTCCACCTAGCGAGAAGCACCCACAGGTGTGGAGGGGCAGGCCACCCCTTCACATAAAAAATGAGTAAATATGTTTAAAAACTTCAAAGAAACCACAATTATTTAAGTACTTTATAATTTCAACTTTAGAAAAGAACATTTTTGAAATTTTCGTTTCTAAAATGCAATCCGTTCAAAAGGAATTAAGACTAAAGAAATAATGGAGCAGATGAGGAGCACTAAGTAGGTGATAGAAATAAATCTAGAGGAATAGTTACTGATGTAACTGTAAATGAACTAGATGCTCCAGATTAAATGCAAATATTGTATGAATTATATAAAAATTAATTTCACCCATTAACTATTCAAAATAGATATCAAAATTTGATTCAAAAAATTCAAAAGAAAAGAATGGAAGGATAGCTCAGAGAAAAATAATTCTAATGAAAATCAGTGTACCTACATTAATAGCATACATACAGATTTTAAGTTGAAAAGGTTTGCAAGAAATAGTTATTGTGTAATGACAAAACATTCAATTAATTGGGAAGATACAGTAATCTCAATACTGCATGCAATACTGCTACTATTATAGCTCCAAAATACATAAAGCAAAATTGACACAACTACAAAAAGATAAATACACCACTATGTTGAACAATTTCATGGCAAACACCCTTGGCAAGGTGATCAAGGTTAATATCACCAGTGATAAGTCATATTAATATATATTCCTGATAAGATATAAGGAGAAAGACACTTCAACTCCTGTGGCCTTCTCCCCAAATCCTTAACTCCAATCTAACCATGAGAAAATCATCACACAAACACAAATTTAGGGACATTCCACAAAGAATCTAATACTTCTTCAAAACTATCAAGGTCATACAAAACAAGGAAAGAGTAAGAAATTGTAACATATCACATCAAAAGGAAGTGTATATCCTGAAATGAATTCTGAATGAATTCTGGAATACAAAAAGAACATTACTGAAACAATGAGTGAAATTCAAGTAAAGTTTGAAATTTAGCTAATAGTAATATATGCACCACTGTTGTCTTTCTAGTTGTGACAAATGTATTAAATACCACGATACCACAACATGTTAATGTTAAAAGAAACTGGTATGACAGGAATACAGGAACTTTCTGTACTATTGTAACTTTTCTATAAACATAAAACTATTCTAAAATATGAACTTTATTGAAACAATGCAAGGTCAATAAAAGACAAAGACAGGCTAAGAAACTATTTCAGGTTAAAAGAGACTAGAATTAAAATGACTAATCTCAATTACAATTCTTCATTAAATTTTAGAAGAGGAAAATATATCTATAATGACATTATTGCTACAATTGTTGAAATGTGAGTGAAGAGTAGATTAGATAGTATTGTATCATTGTGAAGTTTCCTGATTTTGATCATGTTGTGGTTGTGTAAAAGAACATTCTCTAAGAAATTCACTCTCGATCTGACCTTGTGATCCGCCTGCCTAGGCCTCCCAAAGTGCTGGGATTACAGGCATGAGCCATCACGCCCAGCTGGGAAAACTGGCTAGCCCCATGTAGAAAGCTAAAACTTGATCCCTTCCTTACACCTTATGCAAAAATTAATTCAAGATGGATTAAAGACTTAAATGTTAGACCTAAAACCATAAAAACCCTAGAAGAAAACCTAG
>NW_012118443.1:581132-603922 GCF_000951035.1 Colobus angolensis palliatus
AGCAAATCAAAACCACAATGAGATACCATCTCATGGCAATTAGAATGGCAATCATTAAAAAGTCAGGAAACAACAGGTGCTGGAGAGGATGTGGAGAACCAGGAACACTTTTACACTGTTGGTGGGACTGTAAACTAGTTCAACCACTGTGGAAGACAGTGTGGCGATTCCTCAAGGATCTAGAACTGGAAATACCATTTGACTCAGCCATTCCATTACTGGGTATATACTCAAAGAATTATAAATCATGCTGCTATAAAGACACATGCACATGTACATTTACTGTGGCACTATTCACAATAGCAAAGACTTGGAACCAACCCAAATGTACATCAACGATAGACTGGATTAAAAAAATGTGGCACATATACACCATGGAATACTATGCAGCTATAAAAAAGGATGAGTTCATGTCCTTTGTAGGGACATGCATGAAGCTGGAAACCATCATTCTCAGCAAGCTATCACAAGGACAAAAAACCAAACACCACTTGTCCTCACTCATAAGTGGGAATTGAACAATGAGAACACTTGGACACAGGAAGGGGAACATCACACACTGGGACCTGTCGTGGGGTAGGGGTAGGGGGGAATAGCATTAGGAGATATACTTAATGTAAATGACGAGTTAATAGGTGCAGCACACCAACATGACACATGTATACATATGTAACAAGCCTGCACATTGTGCACATGTGCCCTAGGACTTAAAGTATAATGCTAATAATAATAATAATAAAAAGAAATTCACACTCAGGTATTTAAAGGAAAGAGGGCACAATTTTTCCAACAATGTCTTCAACTTACTCTCAAATGACTCAGAAAGACCTAGAATATGAAACAGAAAGAGAATGAGAAAGAGGGTAAGAAAGTGAATAGAATAAAGTTAGCTCCTATTAAATTGGAGGTTCTGAACTACATTTGTTTTTTGTTTGTTTGTTTGTTTTTGAGACAGGTTCTCACTTTGTCACCCAGTTTGGAGTGCAGTAGAGTGATCAGAGTTCACTTCAGCCTCAAATTCCTGGGCTCAAGCAATCTTCCCACCTCAGCCTTCCAAGGAGCTAGCAATACACAAATGTGCCACCATGCTCAGCTATGTTTTCTCATTTTTTTAGAGACAGGGTCTCACTATGTTGCCCAGCCTGCTCTCAAACTACTAGGCTCAAGCAATCCTCCCGAATTGGCCTCCCAAAGTGCAGGAATTGCAGGCATGAGCCACCCCACCTTGCCTACTCTCGCAATTTTTACATGCAATTGAAATTATATCAAAAAAGAAAGTTACCAAAAAAGATCAGTTTTAAAGATTGCTTCTTATAACTGTATCCTTACATTTTGAGAGACACAGAATAATAAAACTCATTCACATTACAGTTAAACATGATCTCAAGAGATATGAGTAATCCTTCACAAAATTTAGTTCATAGATAAGACTGGTGGAAGGCAGAGCAAGATGATGAAACAGAGGGTTCCACTGATCATCCCTCCTGCAAGGACAAATATCTATCTTTTAACAACTATCTATACACACACAAAAAGTATCTTCATAAGAACCAAAAATCAGGTGAGCATTCACAGTACCTGGGTTTAAGTTCATATCATCAAAAGAAGCGCTGAAGAAGTAGGAAAATCAGTCTTGAATCACCAATGTCACCCGGCCCTAATCCCCTTGCAGCTATACTGGGGTGCTGAGAACATTTCCATGTGCTGGGGAGAGGGGAGTGCAGCAATTGTGAGGCACTGAACTCAGTGCTGCCCTGTTATAGCAGAAAGTAAAACCAAACCAAACTCAGCTGATGCCCACCCACAGAGGGGGCATTTAAACCAGCCTTACCACAGTCACACAGTCCTAGCGATGAGAGCCAAAGAGAGGCTTGTGTCACTGCATCCCAAGCTTCAGGTGGCTCAGAACAGAGAGAGACCCTGTTTGTTTGGGAGAAAGTAAGAAATAGAACAAGAGTTTCTGCCAGGTAATCCAAAGAACTCTTATAGATTTTGTCCAAGACTATCAAGGCAGTATCTCTACTAGTCTGCAAGAACCACAGCATTGGTGGGTTTTGGCCCCTAAAGTAGATACAGTTTAGATCACAACACTCAAGTTTTCTGAAATATCTGGAAAGTCTTGCCAAGAAGAATGGGTACCAACAAGCCCAGACAGTGAAGACTAAAACAAATACCTAACTCTTCAAGGCTTTAATGTTCAATGAACACCTACAAGTATCAAGACCATTTAGGAAAACATGACCTTAACACACGAACTAAATAAAGCACCAGGGACCAATCCTGGAGAAACAGAGGTGTGTGAGCATACAGAGAAGTGAAAATAGCTGTTTTGAGGGAACTCAAATTCAAGATGACACAGAAAGTAATTCAGAATTCTATCAAATAAATTTAACAAAAAAATAACAATAATTTAAAAGAATAAAAAATTCTGGAGCTAAAAATAAATTTGGCATACTGAAGAATGCATCAGAGTCTTATAATGGCAAAGTTGATCATGCAGAATAAAGAATTAGTGAGCTTGAAGACAAGCTATTTGAAAATGGACATTCAGAGAAGATAAAAGAAAAAAGAATGAAAAACAAAAAAGCATGCCTACGGGATCTAGAAAAAAGCCCCAAAAGGGCAAATCTAAAAGCCACTAACCTTTTAAAAAGGAAGCAAAACAGAGAGAGGAGTAGAAAGTTTATTCAAAGAGGTAATAACTGAGAACTTCCCAGACCTAGAGAAAGATATCAATACCCAAGGATAAAAAAGTTATATAACGCTAAGCAGATTTAACCCAAAGAAGACTACCTCAAGACATGTAATAATTAAACTCCCAAAAGTCAAGGATAAAGGAAGAATCCCAAAAGCAACAAGAGAAAGAAACAAACACCATACAAAGCAGCTCCAATATGTCTGGCAGCAGACTTTTCAATGGAATCCTTCCAGGACAGAAAACAGTGGCATGACATACATAAAATGCTGAAGGAAAAAAAACCTTTTTACCCTAGAATAATATACCTGGTGAAAATATCCTTCAAACATGAATAAGACATAAAGATTTTCACAGACAAATAAAATCTTAGGGATTTCATCAACACAAGACCTCTCCTATAAGAAATGCTAAAGAGAGTATCTCAATCAGAAAGAAAAGGGCCTTGCCTGGTGTAGGGGCTCACGTCTGTAATTCCAGCACTTTGGGAGGATGAGGTGGCAGATCACTTGAGGTCAGATGCTTGAGACTAGCCTGGCCAACATGGTGAAATCCCATCTCTACTAAAAATACAAAAATTAGCTGGGTGCAATGGCACGTGCCTGTAGTCCCAGTTATTCAGGAGGCTGAAGCAAATAACTGCTTGAACCCAGGGGCAGCGGTTGCAGAGATCATACCACTGCACTCCAGCCTGGATGACAGAGTGAGACTCTGTCTCCAAAAGAAAAGAAAAAAAAAAAAAGGACCCTTTAATGAGCAATAAGAAATCATCTGAAGGTACAAAACTCACTGACTCACTGATAGTAGGAAGTACATAGAATATTATAACACTATAACTGTGTAACTGTGGTGTGTAAAATAATCTTAAGTAGAAAGACTAAAAAATTAACCAATAAAAAAAAAAAAACATGACATGGTTTGCCTGTGTCCCCACCCAAATCTCATCTTGAATTATAGCTCCCATAATTCCCACATGTTCGTTGTGGGAGGGACCTGGTGGGAGGTAACTGAATCATGGAGGCAGATCTTTTCCAGGCTATTCTTGTGATAGTGAGTAAGTCTTAGAAGATCTGACGATTTTATAAAGGGGAGTTCCCCTGCTCATGTTCTCTCTTGCCTGCCACCATGTAAAATATGACTTTGCTAATCATTCGCCTTCCACTAAGATTGTGAGGCCTCCCCAGCCATGTGGAACTATGAGTCAATTAAACTTCTTTCCTTTGTAAGTTACTCAAGCTCAGGTATGTCTTCAGCACCACGAGACATACAAGAAGACATGTATAGACAAAACAAAAAGTTAAAAAGCGAGGAACAAAGTTAAAGCATAGAGTTTGAGTTGTCTTTTTGCTTACTTCCTTTTTTATGCAAACAGTGTTATGTTGTTAAAAGGCTAAAATAATGAGTTATAATATTTGCAAGCCTCATGGTAACCACAAACAAGAAAGTACAAGAGATACAAAAAAACAAAAACAAATAAAAACAAAACACTGAATCATATCAACAGAGAAAATCACCTTCAACAAATGGAAGAAAGAAGGAAAGAAAGAAGAGAACACAAAACAACTAGAAAAAAAAATAATGAAATGACAGGTGAAAGTCCTTATCAATAATAACACTAAATGTAAATAAACTAAACTTTTCAAGCAAAAGACACAGAGAGGCTGAATGGATTAAAGAACAAAGCCCAATGATCTGTTGCCTGGAAGAAACACACTTAACTTATAAAGACAAACATACACTGAAAATAAAGGGATGAAAAAAGATAACTGCAATGGTTAATACTGAGTCAATTTGACTGGATTGAAGGATGCAAAGTATCATTCCTGGGTGTGTGTGTGAGAATGTTGCAAAAGGAGATTAACATTTGAGTCAGTGGGCTGAGAAAGGCAGACCCACCCTTAATCTGGGTGAGCACAATCTAATCAGCTGCCTGTGCAGATAGAATATAACCATGCAGAAAAATGCGTCAAGAGAGACAAGGCTAGCCTCCCAGCCTACATCTTTCTCTCCTGCTGGATACTTCCTACTCTGGAACATAAGACTCCAAGTTCTTCAGTTTTGGAACTTGGACTAGCTCTCCCTGATCCCCAGCCTGCAGATGGCCTATTATGGGACTTTGTGATCATGTGAGTTACTAATATATATATATATTCCAATAGTTCTGTCCCACAAGAGGACCTGATTAGTACAATATCCCATGCAAATGGAAACCAAAAAAAAAGAGTAGGAGCAGGTATACTTATATCAGACAAAATAGGTTTCAAGACCAAAAACTATCAAAAGAGACAAAGAAGGTCACTATATAAAGATAAAGGGGTCAATTAAGCAAGAGAGTCTAGCAATTTTAAATACATATGCACCCAACACTGGAGATTGCAGATATACTAAACAAATGTTATCAGAGCTAAAGAGAGAGACAGGTCCCAATACAATAATAACTGGAGACTGGAACACCCAATTTTAAATACATATGTGCCCAACACTGGAGCAACCACATATATAACACAAATATTATCAGAGCTAAAGAGAGAGACAGATCCCAATACAATAATAGCTGAAGACTTGAACACCCCATTTTTAGCACCAGACAGATCTTCTAGACAGAATATCAACAAAGCAACATTGGACTTAATCTGTACATAGACCAAATGAACCTAACAGACACATAGAGAACCTTTTCATCCAACAGCTGCAGAATACACATTGTGTTCCTCATCACATGGATCACTCTCAAGGATGGACCATATTTTATGTCACAAAACAAGTCTAAAAACATTTTAAAAAACTGAAATAATATCAAGCATTTTCTCTGACCACAATGTAATAAAACTAATTTGAAAAAATATAGAAATACATGAAAATTTAAAATATGCTCCTGAATGAATGGTGGGTCAGAAATTAAGAAGAAAATTGAAAATTTTTCTTGAAAAATTGATAAGGGAAGCACAACATATCAAAAACTATAGGAGATAGCAAATGTAGTACTAAGAAGTTTACAGCTGTAAGTGCTTCCATTAAAAAAAGAAGAAAAACTTCACATTAACAATCTAACAATGCATCTTAAAGAATTAGAAAAGCAAGAGCAAATCAAACACAAAATTAGTAGAAGATATGAAATAATAAAGATCAAAGCAGAAATAAATGAAATTGAAATTACAAAAATACAGAAGATCAATGAAACAAAAAGTTAGGTTTCTGAAAAGTTAAACAAAATTGACAAACCTTTAGGCAGACAAATAAATACAAAGAGAAGATCCAAATAAATAAAATCAGAGATGAAAAACAAGACATTACAACTGATCCTGCAGAAATTCAAAGAATCATTAGTGGCTAACATAAGCAACTATATGCCAATAAATTAAGACAAGAAATGTACAAATACCTAGACATATGCAATCCACCATGATTGACCCTTGAAGAAATCCAAAACCTGAACAGAACAATAACAAGTAAGGAGACTGAAGTCATAATAAAATCTCCCAGGAATAAAAAAGCAACAACAACAACAACAACAACAACAAAAAAACAAACCAGGACCCAACGGCTTCACTGCTAAATTCCATCAAACATTTAAAGAAAAACTAATACCAATCCTATTCAAAATATTTTTTTAAAATAGAGAAGGAGGGAATAGGTCCAAACTCATTCTACAAGGCCAGTATTACCCTGATAACAAAATCAGACAACACATCAAAACTGAAAGCTACAGGCCAATATCTCTGATGAATATTGATTCAAAAATCCTCAACAAAATACTAGAAAACTGAATTCAACAATAAAATAAAAAGATTGTTCATCATGATCCAGTGAGATTTATCCTTGGAATGCAAGGATGGTTTGACATATGCAAATCAATCAATGTGATATATCAGATCAACAAAATGAAGGCCAAAACCGGATCATTTCAATTGATGCTGAAAAACCATTTGATAAAATTGAACATTTCTTCATCAAAAAAAAAACCTTTAAAAACTCGGTATAAAAGAAACAAACTTCAACATAATAAAAGCTATTTATGATAGACCCACAGATAGTATCATACTGAATAGGGAAATACTGAAAGCCTTTCCTCTAAGATCTGAAACACAATAAGAATGCCTACTTTCACCACTGTTATTCAACACAGTATTGGAAGCTCTAGCTAACGCAATCAGACAAGGGAAAGGTATAGAGGGCATCCAAATCAAAAAGAAAGAAGTCACATCACAATTTTTTGCAGAAAATTTATGATCTTATATTTAGAAAAACCTGAAGATGCCACAAAAAGACTATCAGAATTGATAATTCAGTAAATTGAAGGATATAAAATCAACATAAAAATCAGTAGAATTTCTGTATGCCAAAGTGAATAATTTGAAAAAGAAATAAAGAAGTAACACTAATTACAGTAGCCACAAACAAAATTAAATATCGGGGAATTAACTTAGCCAAAGAAGTAAAAGATCACTATAATAAAAACTATAGAACACTGATGAAAGATAATTAAAGAGGACACCAAAAAATGAAAAGATATTCCTTGTTCATGGATTGGAATAAATCAAATTGTTAAAATGTTCATCCTACCCTGACCATTCTACAGTTTCAATGCAATCCCTGTCAAAATACCAATGGCATTCTTCACACAAATAAAAAGAAAATCCTAAAATGTATCTGGAACCACAAAAGACCCAGAATAGCCAAAACTATCCTAAGCAAAAAGAACAAAACTGGAGGAATTACATTACCTGACTTTGAATTATACTACAGACCTATAGTAACCAAAATAGCATGGTACTGGCATAAAAGTACACACATGGCCCAATGGAACAAAATAGAGAACCCAGAAACAAACCCATAAACCTACAGTGAACTCATTTTCAACAGAGGTGCCAAGAACATATACTGAGGAAAAGACAGTCTGTTCTATAAATGGTAGTGGGAAAATTCTATATCCATAAGCAAAAGAATGAAACTAGACCCCTATCTTTTGCTATATACAAAAATCAAATCAAAATGGATTAAATACTTAAACAAAAGACCTCAAATTATGAAACTGTGAAAAAAGGAAAACTTTTGGGAAAGTCTCCAAGACATTGGTCTGAGCAAAAATTTCTTAGGTAATACCCCACAGGCAATCAAAGAAAAAATGAACAAATCAGATCACATCAAGTTAAAAAATTCCTACAGAGCTTAGGGAACAATCAACTCAGGGAAGAGACAACCCACAGAATAAGAGAAAATATTTGCAAACCACCCATCTGACAAGGGATTCATAACCAGAATACATAAGTAGCTCAACCAACTCTATAGGAAAAAAATCTAATAACCTCATTAAAAAATGGGCAAAAGATCTGAATAGACATTTCTCAAAAGAAGACATACAAATGGCAAACAGGCATATGAAAAGGTGTTCAACATCACTGATAGAGATTTGCAAGTCAAAACTGCAATGAGATATCACATCACCCCAGTTCAAATGGCTTATATCTGAATGACGGGCAAAACAAATGCTAGCAGGAATGTGAAGAAAAAGAAACTCTTGGACCCTCTAAGTAGAAATGTAAATTAGTACAATCACTACAGAGAACGCTTTGGGGATTACTCAAAAAACTAAAGATACAGCTATCATAAGATTCAGCAATCCTACTGCTAGGTATATACACAAAACAAATGAAATCATTATATCAAAGAGGTACCCCATGTTTGTTACAGCGTTGTTTACAACAGTCAAGACTTGAAAGCCACCTATCTTTCCTTTAACAGATGAATAGATACAGAAAATGTGGTACTTATTATAATGGAGTACTATTCAGTCATAAAGAAAAATGAGATTCTGCCATTTACAACAATATGGATGGAACTGAAGGTCATTATGTTAAGTAAAGTAAGCCAGGCACAGAAAGGCAAACACTGCACGTTCTCACTTATTTGCAGTATCTAAAAATCAAAACAATTGAGCTCATAAAACAGAGAGTAGAAAGATAGTTACTGGAGGCTGAGAAGGGTAGTGGGTGCTTGGGGTAATACAGAGATACTCAATGGGAATATAAAAACAATAGTTAGAAATAACGAAATGAGACATGGTATTTGATAGCACAGCAGGATGACTCTAGTCAATAATAATTTAACTGTATATTTAAAATGACTAAACTTATATAACTGGATTGTTTGTAACATAAAGGATAAATGCTTGAGGGGATGGATACCATATTTTCTATTATGTGATTATTATACATCACATGCCTGGTATTGAAACATCTCACATACACCTTAAATATATACACCACTGTGTACCCATAAAAATTAAAAATTAAAATTTAAAAACAACAACAAACAAACAAAAAACAAAATTGAGCACATGAAGAATAAATGACCTTTGAGAGACTGGATAATTTGTTTTTTGTGTGATTTGGTTTGTTTGGTCCTGTACTGATTGTTGTAGTTATTTGTTTTTGTAACATTTTCCATATGTCTTACTATTTCTCCTTTATATCTGCCACTGCTTTAGCTTGTACTTTTATACTTTTGCTTCGATTCCTGAAGTTTTCTTCTTTGATAGTTGTCTCAGACTAGTACCCATTTTATTTACACTCTCCATTAATGCCAAATTGATCTGGCAACTAATCTTAACTATGTACACTTTCATCTTCCAGTGTCTCTATATAGATCATATAATAATTTTAAACTTATTAATTAAGAGGTAACTGCCTTCATAAGATATAGCTATGTAGTTTCATCTTTCCCACCACCTTACTAAAGAGTCACCTGAACTCAGAACAAGTGTTTCATTTCCCCCAGACTATTGACCCTACCAATTACTCAATGGCCTTTTCTTAACTCGGTTATTTCTTCTTCTTCTTCAAAATTAGCTTTAACTTATGAAACACAGACTAAAATGGACCATATACTATATATACCATAACTAAGAATAGTTATAAAAATATACTTACTAACCAAAAAATTGAGTTAGAGATTAATGGCTAAGGTAATTATTAAAACATTTCTGAAAAACTTATTGGTTGAAAAAAAAGGAATAAAAATAGAGAAGAGAATACTTAGAATTGCACAATAATGAAAATAATACTTCTAACATTCTACTAGTTTATATTTGGAGTGTGTAAAAAATCTAAACAAACTAACATTAAACAACAATTCTGAAGTGTATTAACAAATGATAATAAAACAGAAAGAAAATAATATGGAGACTTCAATATCACATCTTTAATAATGTAGAGAACAACCAGACAAAAGATCAACAAGGAACTAGAAAATTTGAACAACACTATAGACCAACTGTACTCAAAAGACATATACAGAACATGTCACTCAATAACAATGAATGTACATTCCCTTCAAGTGAACATGAAACTATCTCCAGGACAGACCACATTTTAGGTCACAAAACAAGTCTTAACAAATTCACAAAGCTTGAAATCATTTAAAGCATATTTTCCAATTACAATGGAATGAAATTTAAAATCAACAGCAGAGGAAAACTGAAAATTCACAAATAAGTAGAAATTAACATATTTTTCACTTAACAATGGGTCAAAGAGGAGATCACAGGAGAAATTAAAAAAAAAAAAAAGAAAAACTTCAGACAAATGAAGATAAAAACAGAACATACCAAACTTATGATATAGTGAAAGTAGTACTAACAAGAAAGTTTATAGCTGTAAACATATATATTTACAAAAAGAAAGATCTCAAGTCAACAACTTAACTTCATACCTCAAAGAACTAATAAAAACAAGAAAAACCTAAACCCAAAGCTAGGAAAAGGTAGGAGTAATAAAATTTAGAGCACACATAAATAAAATAGAGAATACAAAAACAATACAAAAATATCACCGAAACCAAGAGTTTGTTTTTTGAAAAGATTGACAAAATTGAAAAACCCTTAGCTAGATTAAATACGAAAAAGAGAAATAAAACTCAAATAACTAAATCAGATGAAAGAAGGGACAATACAACTGATGCCGCAGAAATGAAAAAGTATGAGAGAATACTATGAACTGCAGGCCAAGAAATTGAAAAATTTACAAGTAATTGACACATTCTTGGAAAGACACAATCTATCAAGACGGGATCACGATAAAATAGAAAATCTAAATAGACCAATAAATAGCAAAAACAAGTTAAATCAATAATCAAAAAACCCTCAACAAAATTAAAGCATAAGTCCCAATGGTTCAACTAGAGAATCTGATCAATCATTTCAAAAAGAATTAGTACCAGTCTTCATGAAACACGTGCAAAAAACTGAAGAGGAAAAACTACTTCCAAGTTCATTCTATGGAAACCAGAATTACCCCAACACCAAAGCCCATCAGAACACTATACAAAGAAAGAGAAAGATCAATATCCCTGATGAATACTGATGCAAAAATCCTCAACAAAATACTGGCAAACTGAAAGCAATGGCACACTAAAAGAATTATACACCATCACCAGCTGGTGTTCATGTTTGGGATACAAGGGTAGTTCAACATATGAAAACCAATCAATGCAATAAACCACATTAACAGAATAAAGAACAAAAAACTGCATGATCCTCTTCACTGATGCAGAAAAAGCATTTGACAAAATTCCAACGGCCTTTTATGATAAAAACTAGAAACAGAAGAAAATTACCTCAACATAAAAAAGCAGTATATGAAAAGTTCACAGCAAATATTGTAGTCAGTGGTGAAAGACTGAAAGACTTTCCTCTTAGATCAAGAGGAAGGCAAGTATGCCCAATTTCCCACTTCTATTCAACGTAATACTAGATGTAGTAGCCAGTGCAATTAGGCAATAATAAATAAAAGTCATCAAAACTGAAAATGAAGAAATCGAATTCTCTCTGTTTACAGAAGATCTCATGCAATATGCAGAAAACTCTAAAAATTACACACACACACTGTTAGAACTAATAAACAAATTCAAATTTGCAGGATATAAAATCAGTATTAAAAATCAGTTGTGTTTTTATATACTAACAATAATGAAAAGGAAATTAAGATAATTTCATTTACAATAGCAGTAAATGAACAAAATACTTAGATATAAACCTAACCAAGAAGTGAAAAACATTTACAATTAAAACCACAAAACACTGCTGAAAGAAATTAAAGGCACAGAAAAATGTTATGACATCCCACGTTCATGGATTGGAAGTCTTAATATTGTTAAGATGTCCATATTACCCAAAGTGGCTACAGATTTTATGTAATTCCTACCAAAATGCCAATGGCATTTTTTTGCAGAAATAAATAGAAAAAAATCATCCTATAACTCATATAGAATCTTCTTTTTTTGCAGAAATAAAGAGAAGAAAAAATCATTCTATAACTCATATAGAATCTCAAGGGACTCTAAATAGCCACAGCAATTTTGAAACAGTAGAATGAAATTAGAAAACTCACACTTCAAGATTTCAAAGCATATTACAAGCTACAGTAATCAAAATGGTATATTACTAGTATAAAGACAAATAGATTAATGACATATAATACAGAGCTCAAAATACACCCTAATGTACATGATCAGAAGATCTTTAATGAGAATTCCAAGACTTCTTAATAAGGAAAGAGTAGTTTCTTTAACAAAAGGTGGTGAGAAAACTATCCACATGCAAATGAATGTTTTGGATGTTAATCTTACACTATACACAAAAATAAACTCAAATGGATTAAGGGCTTAAATATAATCCCCCAAAAGAAAACACAGGAGGAAAGCTTCCTGAAATTGGTCTTGACAATGATTTCTTGGATATGACACCAAAAGTACAGGCAACAAAAAGCAAAAATAGACAAATGGGGGCTGCATTAAATTTAAGAACTTTTGTGTATTAAAGGACATACTCAAGAGAGTGAAAAAGCAATTTCTAGAATGGGAGAAAATATTTGCAAATTATAAATCTGATAGTTAATATCCAAAATATATAAATAATTCCTTTAAATAGTCTGATTAAAAAGTGAGCATAGGGCTTGAGTAGACATTTTCCAAAGATTATATACTAACTGCCAAATAAGTATATATCCAATAGAGAGTTAATAATACATAAGAACTGCATAAAGAACTCCTCCCAATAACCTGATTTAAAAATTAGCATGGGACTTCAGTAAGCATTTTTCCAAAGGTGAGATACAAATGGCCAAATACATAAAAAGATGTTCAACATGACTAATCGTTAAGAAATGGAAATCAGATCCACAATTAAATATCACCTCATACCCATTAGGATAACTACTATTTAAAAAAAAAAGAAGAGAACACAAGTGTTGGCAATGACATGGAAAAACTGAAACCCTTGTGCACTACTGGTGGGATTATAAAACAGTGCAATTGCTACAGAAAACAGTATGAATGTGATGGTTAATATTAAGTGTCAACTTGATTGGACTGAAGAATACAAAGTATTGTTCCTGAGAGTGCCTGTGAATGCATTGCCAAAGGAGATTAACCTTTTAGTCAGTGGACTGAGAGAGGCAGATCCACCCTCAATGTGGTTGGGCACCATCCAATCAATTGTCAGAATGGCTAGAATAAAGTAGGCAGGAGACAGTGGGAGAGGCTTACTCTCTGAGTTTTCTGGGTTTCATCTTTCTCCTGTGCTGGATACTTCCTGCCCTCGAATATCAGACTCCAAGTTCTTCAGCTTTTGGACTCTTGGACTTACACCAATGGCTCTTGGGCCTTCGGCCACAAACTGAAGCCTGCATTGTTGGCTTCCCTACTTTTGAGGTTTTGGGACTCAGACTGAGCCACTACTAGCTTCCTAGCTCCTCAACTTGCAGACCGCCTATCGTGCAACTTCACCTTGTGATTGGGTAAGTCAATTCTCCATAATAAACTTCCTTTCCTGTATACATATATATCCTATTAGTTCTGCCCCTCTAGAGAACCCTTGATTAATACAATGGACTTCCCTTAAAAAATTGAAAGTGGATCTACCATGTGATCCAGCAATCCCACTTCCGTGTGTATATTCAAAATAATTGAAAGCAGGGTCTTGAAGAGATATTTGCATACCTATGTTAATAGTGGCACTATTTACAATATCTAAGAAGTAGAAGCAACCCAAAAATCTATCCACAGATGAATGACTAAGCAAAACGTGGTATACACATAGGATGGAATGTTACGCAGTCTTTAAAAAGGCAGAAATCCTATAACATACTACAACAAGAATGAATCTTGAAGACATTATGCTAAGTGAAATAAGCCAGTCAAAAAAGATATTGTATAATCCCACATATATGAGATACCTAAGGTAATCAAATTTATAGAAACAGAAGGTAGAATGATAATTACCAGCAGCTAGAGGGAAGAGGAAAAGGACTGTTGTTTGATGAATGAATACAGAGTTTCAGTTTTGTAAGATGAAAAAGTTCTAGAGATCTGTCTCACAGCAATGTGAATATATTTAACACTACTAAACTATACACTCAAAATGGTAAATATGATGGTAGCTAGCTAGCTAGCTAGCTAGATAAAAGAGAGATAATACAACATGACCAGTTGAGGTTATTCTGAGAATACAAGACTGTGTAACATTTTAAAATCCTGAACTTAGGCCAGGAACAGTGGTTCACGCCTATAATCCCAGCACTTTGAGAGGCCGAGGTGGGCTAATAACTTGAGTTCAGGAGTTCGAGACCAGCCTGGCCAACACGGTGAAGGCCGTCTCTACCAAAAATATAACATGGCCGTCTCTACCAAAAATATAAAAAATTAGCCAGATGTGGTGGTGCATGCCTGTAATCCCAGCTATTTGGGAGGCTGAGGCAAAAGAAGCACTTGAACTCGGGAGGCAGAAGTTGCAGGGAGTCAAGATCATGCCACTGCACTCCAGCCTGGGAGACAGAGTGGGACCCCATCTCAAAAAATGTATATATATATATATATATATAACTCAAAAGGAAAAGACAAAAATATTTAGTTTTTATAAAATAATGCAAATTTAGGGCAATAAAAATTTCTTTAACAAGTCATAAAAGTAAAAATGATAAAAGATTGATGATTTGACATTAAAATTAAGAATTCCTATTCATCAAAGCATAGTATATAAAAAATAGAAGAAAAAATCATACTCTGGGAGATGTTTTCAAAATAGTTCAACAACAACAACAACAACAAGAACAAAATCAAGAATATATTTTTAAAAAACTCTTAAAAATCAGTAAGAAAATTTTGGCAAACCACCTAACAGGAAAAAATAGGCAAAGTTATGAACAACTATTTTATAGAATATGATAAACAGGCAATAAATATGTAGATTTCAAGCACACTAGTAAACAGGTAAATGCTAATTAAAATATATGATATATTGACAAAAATTTAAGTCGAAAAGTGTCAAGTTTTAACAAAAAGTAAAAACAAGTGGAATTCTTGTATACTGCTATGAAAGATAAATTGGGTATGACCATATGGAAAACAATTTGGTAACGTAATACATTTCAAGCTGCTTATATTAGTTTTCTAAAATTGACAAAATAAATTATCTCAAGTTTAGCAGCTAAAATAATGCTATGTTCATAATGTTACGAAGTCAGAAGTCTAGTGAGCTCAGCTGGGAATTCTGTTTAGGATCTCACAATACTGAAATCAAGGTGTCGGACAGCTTGAGTTCTTATCTGGAGGCTCAGGTTGATAGTAAACATAATTTAATTCCTTCTCACGGTTTCCACGTGGCCTCCATGTCTTCAAGTCAGCAACAAGTAGGTCGAGTGCCTCTCACTCTACAAGTCTCTAACTTTCTCTTGCATTGCATCTCTTCTGCCTTTAAAGGGTCACATGATTATATTAGGGGTACCTACATAGACTAAGATAATCTTCGTATCTTAAGGTCAGCTAATTAGCATGATTAGTAATTTTAGTTACATCTGCAAAGTTCCTTTTGCCACATAACATAACATAACATAACACAACACAACACAACATAACTATAGTTGTGACATCAGAGAGTGAGGATCATGGAGGCAGAATTTTGCTTTCACAGTTCACCCTTTGGCCCTCGTGATCCATGGTCCTCCTATGTAAAAACACATTCACTCCCTCCCCAGGTCCCTGAAGATCTCATCACATTATGACATAAATTCAGTTCAAAAATCTTCCCTAAATCTTACCAGCTTTAATGTTCCAAATCTCATCATCTAAATCCTTTAAATCACGTATGGTTGGGACTCTGTATGTAATCTATCATGGGACATAGCTTCCTTCATCAGGGACCTGTGGCTCAAAAGAAACAAATTATCTGCTTCCAACATACCAAGATGGGTCAAGCACAGGATAACAGTTATAGACATTCCAGTTCAAACAGGGAGGAAATAAAAGGTAAAATGGAGTCATGAGTCCAAAATAATTTTGAAATCCAGCTGAGCAAACTCTAAGAGCTTTTTCATGGTTCACAGCTCCATCAACAGAGTCATTCTTCCTTTCTTGTAAAACAGTAGCAAGAAATTGCAGTTGAGTAGTTTTATCAGCCTGTTTCCTGCCAGAAGAAGTTGGAGGGTATGACAATCTACTTTCATTTATACTCTCCCTCTCTCTCTTTCAGTCCAAGTTGGCAGTGTTTCTGCTGAAAAAAAAATCCTCAAGATCTTTATGGGTCTCCTGCATGTGTCATGAGGACTCATTCCACCAGGCAATGGCATCCTTCACAGATCTTTCTTAGATAATACTATCTCTATTTATTTTCTGCTGAGATAACTGAGAGTGTCTAGGGATTACACATAGTTAGTCTCTTCAAAGAGCCTTTTGTGCAACTGAATACTCTAATTGTTTATCTCCCTGACGTTTTAGCAGGAGTATTAGAGTCACATCTTCATGCTTCTTTCTGGAGTAGACTTTCCTGATGTTGAATCTCTTCATTTGACAATCTTTGGCCATTTGGGTAGGCTGAGGATTTCCCAACTCATCACGGCTATTCAAAGCTTTCTAGGTTTTTTCTAACATGTTCTTCAAAATTCTCCCATTCTCCACCCACTTCTATGCAATAGGAGCTTCCCTATTGCCATAACAATTTACCATAAACCTAGTGGGCTAAAACATTATTGGACAGTTCTGCACATCAAAATTTCAGTAGGATCAGCTAGGTATTCTGTTTAGAGTTTGAAAGGCTGAAATCAAAGTGTCAAGTAGTCTATGTTCTCATCTAGTGGATCTGAGAGAGACTTCACTTCCAACTTTATTCATGTTGTTGGCAGAATTCATTTTCTTCTCATGATTTCCATGTGGCTCCCTACATCTTCCAGCCAGGAGAGGAAGATCAAATCCTTCTCATTCTTTCAATCTCTTGGACTTCCCCACCTACTGCATCTCTGACTTCCTCGTCTGCCTTTCTCTTCTGTTTTGAAGGGCTCATGTGAGTACATTAAGCCCACCCTCATCTTGAGCTCAACTTATTAGTAATCTTAACTATACCTGTAAACTTCCTCCTGCCATGTAAAGTAGTCTAACTCTGCGTGTGACACCACATAGTTAAGATCATGAGAGACAAATTTCTTTCTTCTACCCTGCACATACCCATAATCTCACAATTCCATTCCTAGGCATATAAGACATACAGGCTTTATTGCAGTATTGCTTATATAGACAAAACCTGAAAACTACTAAAGAGCCTTTCAACTTGATATTAGGTAAATCTGTTTATAATTCATAAAACAGATTATTACAGAACAATGAGAAAAAGACTAAACTACAACAAAAAAAGCTCATTGACTAGATACTAGGCAAATCTATTTGTAATTCATAAAATTGATGTAGCAATAAAAAATGAATAAACTATGGCTTCAAATATTACATGGATGATTCTCACAAATTATTTTAAGCAAAAAAATCAAGTCACAAAAATATATACAGTAAGATTTCAGTTATATAAGTTGAGAAACATAAAAAAAAATCAAACTTAGGTTCCAAAATATAATTGTTTAAAAGACTTGTATTGGCCAGGCATGGTGGCTCACATTTGAAGTCCCAGCACTTTCAGAGGCTGAGAAGGGAGGATCACTTGAGGCCAGGAGTTTGAGATCATCCTAGGCAACATAGTGAGAACCTGTCTCTACAGGAAACAAACAAACAAACAAACAAAAAGGTTTTAAATTAGCTGGGTGTGGTGGTGCACACCTGTAGTCCTAGCTATTTGGGAAGCTGAGGCAGGAAGATCTGTTGAGCCCAGGAGTTCGAGGCTGCAGTGAGCTATGATTGTGCCATTGCACTTCAGCCTGGGTGACACAGCAAGATTCCATCTCTTAAAATAATGTATGTAGTGCTTACCCTTTTATAGGCATTATGTTAGGTAGTGAGGTCACAAAGTTGAAGAAATATGGTCCCTAGCCTAAAGAGTCTCTTGGGAAGAGAAGCAAATAAGCACATAGCAATGATGTCATAACTGATGCAGACACTGATGCAGTAACAACAAAGGATAATGAGCAGTATAACTGAAGTAAGACAAAGTCAATAGAAGAACATCAAAAATGGGACAATAATCCTGGTCTGGCAGAGACAAACAAGATTTAACACAGAAGGTGGCAGAAACTGGGGCTACTAAAAAGGTGAGTACAAATAGGCAAGTTGAACAGGTGCAGAAATAGTCCTACGATTTGAATGTGTCCCTTCCAAACTTATGTGTTGGAAAATTCACCCAAATGGTACAGTGCTGGTATATTAACCTGTTCTCACGCTGCTACTAAAGACATACCTGAGACTGGGCAATTTATAAAGGAAACAGGTTTAATTGACTCATAGTTCAGCACAGCTGGAGAGGCCTCAGAAAACCTACAATCATGGCAGAAGGGGAAGCAAACACATCGTTCTTCACACGGCAGCAGGAAGGAGAAGTGCCGAGCGAAAAGAGGAAAAGCCCCTTATAAAACCGTCAGATCTCCTGAGAACTCACTATCATGAGAACAGCAGCATGGGGCAACCACTCCCATGATTCAATTACCTCCCATTGGGACCCTCCCACAACATGTGGGGATTACAGCAACTACAAGATTTGAAAGCGGATATGGCCCAACCATATCAATTGGGAAGTGAAGTTTTTGGGGAGGTGTTTAAGTCATGAGGGCTCCACCTCCATGAATGGATTAATGCCACTATTAAAAAGCGTTTATGGAAGTGGCTTCTCACTCTTCTGCTCTTCTGCCATGTGAGGACATAGTGTGCCCCCTCTTCCCTTTCTGCCTTCTTCCATGTAAAGATGCAGCAAGAAAGTCCTTCCTGGATGCTGGTGCCTTGACTGTGGATTTCGCAGCCTCCAAAACTGTGAAAGAATAAACTTCTGTCTCTTATAAATTACCCAATCTCAGGTATTCTGTTATAGCAATATAAAATAGACTAAAAGAAGTACCTTTCAGACTTCTGAAACAGATAGGTAACAGATACATTGTTGTGAGAATATCGCCAACTGGAGAAAATCTACGTAGTTGAGAGCATAAGATGTGTTCAGGAATATGAGAGTAAACTGCTTGGTCTCAAGTGCAACTCTCATAAAGAGTTGAGATTATTTTTCTTCAAAGGGTATGGAAAAGAACTGGAGGATTTCAAACAAGGAAAGGGGGCTGAATTTGTATCTTATTCCAGAAAAAACAATTAGGAGCTCCTATAGGCAGAAAGGACTAATGCACACTGAGACCATACACATCAAAGGCCAGTTGTGAGAGCTGTAAAATGATCTAAGAAGGGTTGCACACAAGAGTAGTGGAGGTGGAGATGGACAGAAGAGTCTCAAAAAGTTGGTCATTAACTGGGAAAAGAAGGATAGAGGGAAAAAGACTGGAATATGACTTCTGGCTATCTACCCTGGAAAACTATCTAGTGATGCTATCACAGAAATATAATAGAAATATAATAGAGCAGGAAGAGCTTTGAGGTATAAATGATCAATTCAGTTTTGGGGCTTATTCAGTTTGAGATTTCTTTGGAACATCTATGTTCAGTGGGCAGTTGCACCAAGGGGAGAAATACAATTGCTATAAGACATGAACACTGATGGCATAAAGTTAACTATTGAAATCACGGCATGTAATAGATCACTCAGGTTAATATACACTACAGGCAGTAGATTTAAACTTTGTTGATTCACAAACACATTTGAGACTCCATTAAGAGCTACAGAGATTTTCGGGAAAAGATTTTCACCCAGAATTCTGCATAAAATCCCAGGTCATTGTTAGGCCTGTGAAAGACAGTGTAAAGACTATCGAGAGAGCCAGAAGAAAACATCAGAGAGATGGTGTCATGAAAGCAAAGGAAGAGGAGATTCAAGGAAGAAGTGGTCAAGATTTCCAAAAGCCACAGAGAGGCCAAATATGATAACTGCAAGCACCTGGGGTACATGACACGGAGGAGGTCCCTGACCCCAAGTATGCCACTGGAGTGGAATCATGAAGAATGAGTTGAAGAGGGAGTAGTAGGTTGCTGAGTAGTTGTACAAGAAGAGTCTTTGAGGATAGAAAGAACGGAGGGGGAGCTGCAGCATGAGGTAGAAGCAGAACTGTGGGTCTGCGGGCTGTCAGGGAGGAAGGTGAAGATGCAGGCAAGGTCTCTAGAGAAGCCTCGGTGTACTGAAATCCAGAGCTTCGATAGATGCAACTGCTTAGGAGAAGAAGAGAAACATGCTCAACTAAGCCAGAAAAGATAAAATATATCTCAACTGTAGTGAGATAAAAAACTGCAGAAAGTTTAAGGGGCCAGACCTGACTCTTTTTTTTGACAGAGTCTCACTCTGTTGCCCAGGCTGGAGTACAGTGGTGCAATCTTGGCTCACCAAAACCTCCGCCTCCCAGGTTCAAGCAATCCTCCTGTCTCAGCCTCTCAAGTAACTAGGACTACAGGTGCAGCCATAATGCCCAACTAATTTTTTTTTAATAGAGACGGGATTTGACCATATTGATCAGGCTGGTCTTGAACTTGTGACCTCAGACCTGACTTTTAAAAACCAGTCCTGTTCCTGACTTCCTTCACCTGTCGATTTAGGGTGGGCTATTTATGTGGCTTTTATTTTTCTTTGCTTAACAATGAAATTTTGAGATCTTATGACTAAATATCCACTTACAGGCCTACATCTTACGCTTTGAGGCAGTCTGGAATATTCTGTATATAAATATTAATATATAGCATTTCATATTCTATATTAGGTTGTAAACTATAGTAACACTAATTATAGCTGTCAGCAAATAATATAGCTTTTTATTTCTTGTTTAGTGTCCTCTTAGAAATCTCTGTAGATTCGTAATGGATCCCACTGAAACAATTATATTTTGCTAGTGAATATGCCAACAATTTTAACTTTATATTTATTTTCTTAAGTTAGCCACATGAGACCTGCAATACCTTATTTATTATACTTTCTGCTTTGGTCACACATTTCATTAAATTTATTGTCACATCTTCAATATCCTTTCACACTGACCTCATCCTTCTACAGTGTCATCAACCCCAGCTGTTTGCCCTCTCTGCCCCTAGGTAGACCCATGTGGTGAGGCACTGCAGGATCCTACTACAGAACCAAACAGGCTAGTGCCACCACTGGGTCCTCAGCTCCAGCCATAGCTCCATCTGCTGTGTGCTGTGACCCTGCCAAGCACAGTTTCCTTTTCTGCTCAGTAGCTTCTCCAAACATTATGAATAATTTTTTTCAAGCCCCCCAGCACTCACCCTTTCCTCTTCTCACCACTCCTAGCCTTTTATTTTTACAATCTCACCTTTTACTCTGAGTAGATGTCATATTAAATATTAGTTGTCATATTTATTATCTAATATTCTATCACACTGTGCCCAAGAGCTTTTCACATATCATTCAATCTTTCCTCAACTAAAAATAAAAGATGCATACAAGTACAGTTTAAAACTAATGATTCATTTAATTAAAGCAGATGCATTTATCTTTCTATGCAGCTGTTTTTATTTTCAAATTATTAACAAAATATCATTTCTAAGATTGTAATAAGTTCGCTGTCACACATGAAACACACTATGTTCAGTGTTAAAATACATCATATGCCAGAAAAAATTGCAACTTTTGCTTAAAATTTAAAACACTATGTTAATCAAGAAATCCATCTGTTACCCGGTAATTTTTAACATAGTAATTAGATTAAATGGGATCTCATTTTATAGTAAGAATGTAAATGTTGACATTAAAAGGAAAGCAAGATAGTTATCATCATGGTAAGGAATCATAAGGAGTACAATAAATTATGTAATACATAGTATTTTCAGTAACAAAAACAAAGTAAACTGCTCAATCTCTGTAGATTCAGATTTTGTTTTTAAAAATAAACAATTATTGAATAGAGTAGCATATTCCTAGCCCTTACATACCACATATGTCAAAAATGTTTCAAGAAATTGTTGTGCTCTGATAAGCCAGGTCTATCTATCTATCCATCTACAGAAATATGAGGTTTCTAAAATTACTAAAATCATACTTTGCATTTATAATGTAGTAAAGTACACAGGAAGCGAGGCTATCATAATTTTAAAATTTTGTTCCAAGTCTTGGGAAACAAGTGCAAAGTTATAATGTGCAGGAAAGATCCTTAAAATAATCAAGAGAAGAAGAAGAAACATATAAATGTGACTATTATCCTGGAAAATTTAGTGCAATAAACATTTATTGAATTCTTACTATTTACAAGGCGCAACAGGTCCCTACAATACAGGGAATATAATGTTTCTTTTTGAAGTCTTTTTACAATTGTTCTATAAAGAAAGAAATGGGGGAAAGGTATTCAGCCTCTTGATTGAGTTTCAGAAGTTTGTTCAGGTTCTTTGATCCAGCATGCTGTGGACTCCCTGTGTCATAGTATATAGGAGACTTAATAAAAACCTAACAGGAACAACTACTGGAGGTTCTTTGTTTTGTTGTTGTTTAATCAGACCTGCTTAAGAAATGGATAATTTAAAACAAACAAAAATACTATGGAAGTAAGGGGAGAAAGAACCATCACTCTAATACCGGAGAAACTAACAATTCACTGTTAGCTACAAATTGTACATTTATTTTAAAAACTGAAATACATTCCTCCTAATGAACAGACATTTCTCAAAAGAAGACATTCATACAGCCAACAGACACATGAAAAAATGCTCATCATCACTCGCCATCAGAGAAATGCAAATTAAA
>NW_012118443.1:604472-641256 GCF_000951035.1 Colobus angolensis palliatus
ACAAGTATACATATGTAACAAACCTGCACGTTATGCACATGTACCCTAGAACTTAAAGTATAATAAAAAAAAATAATAATAATAAAAAAGAAATATATACTGGAATGTATCTGTATTTGTGAATGTCCACTTACTAAACTGCTGTCCATGTTTAGAATCTTTCATCAGAGTTACCTCAAACTGTGAAAGAACTGAGAGACAGTTGATCTATCTCCACAATTACTGGGAGGGTCCAATCACTATTGTTGTTATCAAAGAAAATAGTGAAATGTCAAGATTATTGGAATTTTTTACTTACTGGTATTTATTCTCAGGGCAGCCTGATGCACTGAGTCTACATGGACCTAAAATGATGCCACCGCCCAATCAAGGCTAAATACTCAAAAAACTTTTTAAATACATGAATGAATGAATACAAACACTAACAGTATGTCTAATCTCTCCCCTTCCCTTTCTCCAAGGAATATGTAAGCCATTCAAACAGGAGCTTTTGAAAAAACAGAAAGCCCTAGAAAGCTCTGTAGAGTTAGAGACTGGGCAAATCATCCTGAATTATCAAACAGAAAAAATGACCAGGTAGGATGACAACATTGTGCAGTTTTCTTGTTACCACATTGTCAATTCAAAACAATGATTTTCCAGATAAGGCGGAAAAAACAGAAGTACTTATTTATTTCCAAAACTAAAAATGAATTTATTTTTTAATTCTTCCAATTCAATTGCTTTCCTATATTTAGACTGTGTTGGCTCTGTGCTGGAAAACTGTTGAGCCCTATTTATCTCAGAAAAAGGTGGGCCACTGGACTGTGCTTGAGGAACAGTTACATTGGGAACAGATACCAGGAAGGAACCTCATCCTTGAAATGACCTAAATCTGAATGGGTGCTCCCTGGGAGCTCTTCTTGCACCTAGAGATACTCTTGACTTTTCAGTACATGATTTTGTATGGCTAAAGTGATACCAAATTTTTTAATTTCATTTAAAGTTACACATTAATTTACTCTTTTTGTGAGTGTGTGAGAGACGGAGGTTTTTTGTTTTTTTGTTTTTTTGTTTTTTGTGAGAGACAGAGTCTCACTGTCAGCCACGCTAGAGTGCAGTGGCGCGATCTCGGCTCACTGCAAGCTCCGCCTCCGGGGTTCACGCCATTGTCCTGCCTCAGTCTCCGGAGTAGCTGGGACTGCAGGCACTCACCACCACGCCCGGCTAATTTTTTGTATTTTTTGTATTTTTAGTAGAGACAGGGTTTCACTGTGTTAGCCAGGATGGTCTCGATCTCCTGACCTTGTGATCCGCCCGCCTTAGCCTCCAAAGTGCTGGGATTATGGGTGTGAGCCACTGCACCTGGCCAATTTATTCATTTTTTGTTTTGTTTTGAAGGCAATATAATGCTGTGGTTAAGCATGTGGGCATGGAAGCCAAACATCCTGTATTTGAACTTAATTTTTTCAGAATCTTGTCTCAGTTTCTCCCTCTGATGAAATGGGTATAGTTACAGTACCTGCCTAGCTCATAATAGTACTATGAAGGTTAGAGGAGTTAATATATGTAAAGCCAGTAGGATAGTAACTGACTTTTTTTTTTTAAATTATACTTTTAAGTTCTGGGATACATGTGTAGAAAGTGCAGGATTGTTACATAGGTATACATGTGCCACAGTGGTTTGCTGCACTCATCAACCCATCATCTAGGTTTTAGCCCTGCATGCATTAGATGTTTGTCCTAATGCTCTCCCTCCCCTTGTCTCCCACCCCCTGACAGGCCCTAGTGTGTGATGTTCCCCCTGCTCACCATGCCCACGTGTTCTCATTGTTCAACTCCCTCTTATGAATAAGAACATGCGGTGTTTGGTTTTCTGTTCCTGTGTTACTTTGCTGAGAATGGTTTCCAGCTTCATCCATGTCCCTGCAAAGGACATGAACTCATCCTTTTTTATGTCTGCATAGTATTCCATAGTGTATATGTGCCACATCTTCTTTATCAGGTCTCTCATTGATGGGCATTTCGGTTGGTTCCAACTTTGCTATTGTGAACAGTGCTGCAATAAACACGTGTGTGTATGTGTCTTTATAGTAGAATGATTTATAATCCTTTGGGTAGACATCCAGTAATGAGACTGCTGGGTCAAATGGTATTTCTGGTTCTAGATCCTTTAGGAATTGCCACACTGTCTTCCACAATGGTTCAACTAATTTACACTCCCAACAGTGTAAAAGTGTTCCTACTTCTCCACATCCTCTCCAGCATCTGTTGTTTCCTGACTTTTTAACGATTGCCATTCTAACTGGCATTAGATGGTATCTCACTGTGGTTCTGATTTGCATTTCTCTGATGACCAGTGATGATGAGCTTTTTTACATACATTTGTTGGACGCGTAAGTGTCTTCTTTTGAGAAGTGTCTGTTCACATCCTTTGCCCTGTTTGACTTTTTCTTGTAAATTTGTTTAAGTTCCGTATACATTCTGGATTTTAGACCTTTGTCAGATTGATACATTTCAAAACTTTTCTCCCATTCTGTGGGTTGCCTGTACACCCTAATGATAGTTTCTTTTGCTGTGCAGAAGCTCTTTAATTTAATTAGATACCATTTGTCAGTTTTGACTTTTGTTGCAATTGCTTTTGGTGCTTTAGTCATGAAGTCTTTGCCCATACTTACGTCCTGAATGGTATTGCCTAGGTTTTATTCTAGGGTTTTTATGGTTTTAGGTTTTATGTTTAAGTCTTTAATCCATCTTGAGTTAATTTTTGTATAAGGTGTAAGGAAGGGATCCAGTTTCAGTTTTCTGCATATGGTTAGCCATAACTGACTTATTATTAAATGCAATCAAGTTGGCCACTGGTATTACTTAAAATAACAATTCACAGCTCCCTTTTAATTGCTTTGATAACTAAGATCCAACTGAGACTAAATATAAGAGCTAAGATAATTCCCAAATGTTCCTTCCAAACACTCATTTTATCAGTGCATTATAACTCAGACCAAGATAAGAATGATGCTTATGTTCCAAGGTTGGTTCATAAAGGTCTTTCCTCACCTATTAATTTGTTTAACTACAGCACTAATATTCTTAGCCTGCATTTTGAATCCTAGAATCATCAAATTACGCCATACACAAGAGGAAAAAAAGAAGGAGCAATAAATTTCACTGTAGAGGAAACTGTAGTTTCTCTGAAAGATTTTATCACAATATAACTTCTAAACATTTCCTATATAAAAAGCAACCATTTGAAAACTAAACTGAATAGGTAGGGCGCAGTGGCTCACTCCTGTAATCCCAGCACTTTGGGAGGCCAAAGTGGGTGAATCACAAGGTCAGGGGTTCGAGACTAGCCTGGCCAACATGGTGAAACCCCATCTCTACTAAAAATACAAAAATTAGACAGGTGTGGTGGTGTGCACCTATAATTCCTGCTACTCAGGAGGCTGAGGCAGAAGTTGCAGTGAGCCGAGATTGTGCCACGGCACTCCAGCCTGGGCAACAGAGTGAGACTTCATCTCAAAAAAGAAAAAAAAAAAACGAAGCAAGAAAGAAAGAAAAAAAAAAAAGAAACTCATCTGAGTAAATTAGTTTTATTTAGAAAACTAAGAACATTCTCAGTTTCACGCAAATAAAACTAATAAAACTTATTTATTAAAACTAATAAACAAGTTTCATTAGTTTTACAGGCTGGTAAAGTATCAAATAAAACTAACCTGTTTATTAGTTGTATTTGAGTGAAACTGAGAATGTTCACTGAATCTATAAAGGTAGTACTTTAGAATTCACCCTCCAAAATAACATAGATCATGTTTTGTCATTTGTTTCCTTCAGTTATAATGTTTCCAACAGGTTTCCAATCCAACCAATGAGGTTAGGCAAATATAAATAAAAATATCTTGCAAATGTTGAAACTCTGGGTGAATACTGGCACCTAAAACACATGGACAGAATGGCCTATCTACTACTACTACTGGTGAGCTTTAGTTCACCAATCTGTGTGGCAACCTCAAATGTGGATGATCTTCCTTTTGTCAGCATACATCCTCCTTACATCCACTGTCTCATGCAAGAAACCTGAAGGTCCTTGAAATCTTCTTCAACCTAGACCACTGATCTTTCACCAATCCTTTTGAAATCAACCTTCAGAACACATTTTTCATCTGTCCGTTTTTCTTCATCTTCCTAATCCAAACAACTATCTGTTAACCACATACAACCATTCTCTACACAGAAGAAGAAGATCCTCTTTGAAAAAAAATCGCAAATTTTCCCGTTGCATTTATGATAAAGTTTAAAATACTAAAAAGGACCTACGTATTGTAGGTTAAGCTAATATTCTAGTTTTCATAGGGCCTGTATCAATATGTAATTATACTTAAGTTGTGTGATTATTCATTTAATGAATAAATGGTAAAAACCAATAAAGACAGGAACGACTTTGCATTTTCATCATTGTATACTCACCACCTAACAGTTTCTGATCCATAATCAATTCCTAGTAAAGATTTGTTGAATATATTATTTTTTAAAAATATAATCCCTAAAACCTCTATTATACTCAGACTCTATCTACCAGAATCTGTCAGTAAATTATTTGCTCTATAAAGTTACCATTAGTAAAATAATTTTTCCTTTTGTTTTTCTTTCCTAAACTGGGATGCCCAAAGGGCTTAGTTGCACACAAGTCTCACAGGAACAAGACACATGTCACACCAAGTCATAAAAACCAACCAATCATTCTGAGGCTTGTCTCTGACAATGACATTAAAGGCTATTTTGTAAAAAACTCATTCATTTTACCTATATCTCTCATGACTGGTCATATCCTTTACAATCCTTTCCATCCAGACGTTTTCTTCATCTATATGACTTTAGTTGTCACTACTAGAATTTCTGAGTAGAGCAGAGAATCATGGGAATCTGCAGATATACACAATCGGCCTATTTAGAGTAAGCAATTTACCTCCCTGGAGATCATTCCAGAGAATGAGCTCACATTCGAAAACGAATGTAAGAAAGTGGTTCAACTCAGCATTTATTAAACTTTGATTATATGTAAACCTCAGAAGCTTGTGTATAACAACATGAATGAATGTACTAAAATTCCTTCTATCTTTGGCCTTTAAAAAGAATACACTGTTTTTCGAGAGGCTTTCCCAGAAGTAGATTAAAGCTGTTCTCTAGGCTGGTGAAGTATCTAATATCTATCTGAAAAGCAATCAGTGGTTTTATTTTTAATGTGTTGAATCATGTGAAATTACAAACATGTATATACAGCCATGTAGTCTTTTCAAATAAAAGAATATAATTCTTAATTGACACTAAACTCTGGATTATTTTTTGCAATTACATATTAACATGGGAAATTCCGGATATTTCCAAAACTATCTTATAAAACCCAAACTAATGAAAAGCAGAAATCTAACTCAGTTCCCCTATTTGATTGTTCAGCTACATACTGAAAACAGACAAATAGTTTTTAACGTTTATATTTGGATAATACTTAACACTTTACATAAGTGTAATCAAGTTTGGTTTAACACGGTCCTTTCCTTAAACTTGTGGAATTACTAGCTAAACATGTCTCTAAGAAAAATAAAGAAAGATGAAGGAAGGAAGGAAAGATACTGGCTATTTTTAATAAAAACAGTATTAATAATAGTCACCATTTGAGTGTTTATTAAATTCTCATGTGCTTCGTCACAAATCAATTGTATAAAATATTGATATTACTTGCAATAATACTCTTAAATGAGTATCATTCAGATATTTCAGATGAGGAAGCTGGGTCTCAGGAAATTAATGCACTTTACTCAAATTGCATACCTAATCAACTGTTAGCACCCAAGTCTGACTGCTCCCAAAGTTCATGCACTATCAGCTTTATTACTGTGGCTGTTTATTAAATCTCTACAACAAATTCTTATTACAAATGTGACCCACAGACATTAAAAAAAAAAAGTATAGATGTTAAAATGGCCTAATATTGCAATAGCAAGTTAGTAGTAGAGATGGGACTAAAAACACCATCTTCTGAGTCCAGCCCAATATTCTTTCCACTAAAGTAAATTCGAGAGTATAACAATATCAATCTAATTAATAAAGATTACTTTGAGCCTGAAAATTTCCCCCAAAGTGATTACATTTTTATAGGTAAAAAGCTGCATGCTAAATACAAGGCCTGTTTTATGGTGAGTTTGTATATTTCCCACTTTTATGACTACCCATTCTCCTGTCCCTCTTCCTCTTCTTCCTTCTCACAGACATTTGATCTCTAAATGCATTCACAGTCAAAACCTAGCTATCAGGATAAGTCCACATTTGAGTCAAATCTTTAAGCCTGTTAAGTCTCTGCCTCAAGTCCCCTCAAACACTATTCTTCTATTTTAATCTTCTTCCTTATTCTGAAGCTTCCTTTCTGCTCTGTTCCTCTCCCTGCTTTCATCTTGTAATTCAGCACCTATCTGTCTCTGTCCTTGAACTTCAAGTCACAGTTGAGATCCCCACATCCATCAGACAATTACAAGCTGGTCTTTCAATTATCACTTGCCTCCGAGTCCCTGTCCCTGTCCTCTTCACCTGTTAGGACACTCACACATCCATCTAGGAACCTTCCCTTAATCCTCCACCCACTACCAACTACCTAAATCACAAAGTGCTTTTGCCAGCCTACAAAAAACATAGCCTTTGCCCTCCTAAACGTCCTTTAGTCAAAACAGCTGCTGGTACCATTACTGCTGGTATTACTTCTTCCCATTGTATCCTGCTTCTCCCTGGAGTAAGAATCTAGTTTCTAATTATTACCAGTCCCTGCCATTTTCCCTGATCCTTTTATATGGAACCAGTCATGCCTGGCTGAGAGTAACAGGAACAAATAGGCCTATTACTTGAGGAACATAATAAATATTTTCCTCCTGGAGGAGAGAATGGCAATCTTTCTTAAACCGGTGCTGATTCTTGCATTTTGGAAGGCTTTGCTGAATCCATCACTGAGATCCCTAAAGACAGAAGACATACGACTGTTTGACAGTATCACACAGAAAATTGGATACAATCTCACAGCATGAGAAAACACACTGCTGAGTGGATATAATGCTAAATAATGATGGGATGATCTAAACACAGGAGCCGATGAGTCATAGGAAGCCCAGTAAATGTTTCAGTCAAATTAAGTAGCACAAGACTTATTTTAGGACGGTTCCAGGAAAAGACCAAAAGCGTAGGATGGAATTCAGATGAGAAACGTGTTTGCCCAAAGCTTAAATCCAACAGAACAGACTACTGAAATTGCAAAAAATCTTGAGCTGTTATTAAAAAGTAAACTAAAATTTATTGAACATCAATTTCAAATTATTTCATCATTATGCATATAAAATATTAAAAATAAAAATGTTTTTTCTCATAATAAAATGAGAAAATCTAATTTTATAAATGACAACAATAACCAAAACACAGAAAGTAAAAAAGCCCGAGGTTAAATTCAAATTCTCATTATCGAATGAGGCAAAAGGCCACATACAAGAAACCATTTTACCCTCATAATAATCCTAACTTTGTTGTCAAAAGTTTGATTGATATGAAATAATTTCAAATTTTAAGTTGTCTCCTTTAAATCTCCCAATTTTACAGTTATCATAAATTTAAAAAGACTACCTCTGAGGAGATATTACAACACAATCGCAATTAAAAAGCTAGGAGAAATTATTCTGAGTATCTTATTAGAAAATAAGTTAGGCCATTTAAAGGAAAGAAAGAAAAACAAACAAACAAGGAAATATTCTGAATAACTTAGAATATAAATGGGAAACTAATTGGGAAATAAATCTCTAATCTAAAATTAATAAATAAGAGGTACTTGGATAATGCTACTTAAGGCAAATAACATTTGGGACACAAGAAGACTTTAAGTTAATGATAAATCAATTGTGTGTTACTTGTGAGTGGACTGTCTGTCTCAGGATATCTGCCTCTGGAGGTGTTCTATGCTGCAATTCAGAAGCCAGTGGCCATCCAGATAGGGAAAAATAACCTAACCTATTACGAACATGATTGCAAAAAGTAATGGCTGCTGCACCAGGAGTGTGCACATTCTATTTCTATCCCCAGTCATGAGGAACAGACCATGAAAAACAGTAGAATGTTTAGCGGCTGTCCTACAATGTCATCTTTAACCAGACAGTTAAAGATATCTGGCCAGGGCAGGTTCACACAACAAGACAGCAGGAGGCAGTGGAACCTATGAAGAAGAGACGGAAGAGCTACACCTTAAATACCTATTATTTCCCCAGTGTGAATTTCTCCACTATTTTGGTCATGCATCCATAAATTTTACTACTTTTATATATTTGTGTGAAAACATGGAGGCTTCAAAGTTGTGTCTGTCACCCAGCTTCCTGTCACGAGAAGAAAACACTTCCTGACCTTGCGTCATCTCTAGTATCTTCCCTGGTTTCATCCTTTTTTCCAAAGCCATTCCCTCTTCCACTGAAATAGCTCAGATCTTCCCATGTTCCCATCTCTTCCCACTATTTGCTTATTAGATTGATTCAGGAAAAAAGTAAAGTACACGGAAGTGCAGGAGTTAGCAAAGATGAATGTGAAATTTAGAAGTCCATGGAGTGCACCAGCTGCTCTGAAGGGCTACTTTGGCATTATTGGCAGATAAAGCTTCCATACTATCAGCATTTTGCTCTTCCTCAACCCAATTGTGCTTTTTCAAACAAAAAGTATGAATGGCTTTGTTTTTCATTTGAGATTGAGGTAAGGGAGTAAAACGCTGTTTGCATGGAAGCCGCATCTTCTCTCAAAGTACCTGAACTTAATACTTAGCCAATAGACCTTGTTCTTCAATCCATATGTTCTTCTTCCAGACACATGCCTCTCTCACAGCTAGAGTTTTTCATTAAAGCCAGGCTTTTCTCATGCAAGAGGAAGGGTGACTACAAAATGTTTTTTCCAGTCCATTGTTCACCTGCGTTTGAACATCTGATCCAGTGATAGCACATGTCACTAGGCGCCTTAATTAATAAAGCCAAAATATCTTTCCGTTAGCAAACTAATCATACTCACTTTTACTCTCCCATTTTTAATTAATCTCTCCTATTTCATTTCACCCTCTCATCTCTTTCCTCTATTGGATTATCTGAGATATCTAATCCAATTCACTCATGTTTAATGAATGTAATTGCAACCATTCTGCAATTCCTAAGGTTTTGTTTCTTTGCTTTTTTCTTTTGTAGCCCATCTCTTTGCTATACTCAAGCTTTACATTTTATTACCCACTTACTACTAAAACTTGCCTAGCTAAGTTTTCTTTAAAAAATTTAAAAATCTTCCACTGCTCAAACAATAATCTTACCTTTAAACTATTTTCTTAATGTTTATTTGCTTGAGAAGATTCTCCAAGGAGATGAAGGGCTGAATAAAAGTTTAGTTATATAAGCTTAGAAAATCAAATTAATTGTTCCTTTTTCAATAAGAAAGATAGAACCTGAGGACCTTCAATAAAGTTGTCTAAATTTCAGAATATCCTATAGATGAAGCACAGCATGTGGTTACTGTAGATCCATGTTGGATGAACAAGTTTGGAAGTCTTTCCCTCCTTACACTATATGAAATATGTATATGTTATACTCCTCCCTCAGCAAGAGCTAAGAAAAATCTAAAGGGAATCTCATCCTTTCTGATTACATAAAATGATCATGACTCAACCCCCAGCAAATTCTCCCAACATCTGCATAGTCTACCAGTCTACCCTAGGTATCTTCACCTTTTAGCAAGAATTTATTTTTGCTGGTGATACCTAGTGGGAATTATTGAATCAGCTGAACAAGGACCATATCTTATGCTATGTTCTATTCACCACATACCCCAATCAATACATTGTAATAATATCAAAATTTTAATAGGTTCCAAGATTAATATAAATATGATTTCCTACTGGGAAATTTTTTATAACTTAATAATTTAATAGTTTTCTGAAATTAGAATTATGATTTCCTTATGCTAAAAAAAGATAAAAATTTCTAATAAAATGACTAATTTAAAAATATGTATACCACATAGGCTGAGCACGGTGGCTCACGCCTGTAATCCCAGCACTTTGGAAGGCTGAGGTGGGCGAATCACGAGGTCAGGAGTTCAAGACCAGCCTGACCAATGTGCTGAAATCTGTCTCTACTAAAAATAAAAAAAAAAAAAATTGGCAGGGCGCCACATGTGCACCTGTAACCCCAGCTACTCAAGATGCTGAGGCAGAAGAATAACTTGAACCCAGGAGGCGGAGGTTGCAGTGAGCAGAGATTGCACCACTGCACTCCAGCCTGGGCGACAGAGGGAGACTCCGTCTCAAAAAAAAAAAAAAAAGTATACCATATAGCCAACATCCATAGGAAAAAAATGCTCCACATCACTAGTCATTAGAGAAATACAAATATAAACCACAATGAGATACCATTTCAGAACAGTCCGAGTGGCTATTATTAAAAAGTCTAAAAATAACAGATGCTGGTGAGGTTGCAGAGAAAAGGGAACACTTACATGCTGCTGATGGAAATGTAAATTAGTTCAGCCATTGTGTAAAGCAATTTGGTGATTTCTCAAACAACTTAAAACAGAATTACCATTTGACCCAGCAATTCCATTATTGGGTACATAGCCAAAGGAATATAAATCGTTCTACCGTAAAGACATTCATGTTTATTTTCATTGCAGCACTATTCACAATAGCAAAGACATGGAATCAACCTAAATGCTCTCCAATGGTGGACTGGATAAATAAAACGTGATAAATATACAACATGGAATATTAGATAGACATAAAAACGTCTGAGATCTTATCCTTTGTAGCAACAGTAACAGAACTAGAGGTCATTATCCTAAGCAAATTGACACAGGAAGAAAAAACCAAATACCACATGTTCTCCCCTATAAGTGGGAGATAAATACTGAGTAGTCATGGACACAAAAAAGGAAACAGCAGACACTGGAGCCTACTTGAGGGTGGAGGAAGGGAGGAAAGTGAGGACTGAAAAACCACCTATGGGGTAATATGCTTATTACCTGAGTGATGAAATAATCTGTATGCCAAAGCCCTGTGATGTGCAGTTTATCTACATAACAAATACGCACAAGTACCTCTGAACCTAAAATAAAAGAATAAAAACTGTACTCATTCATAAACATCTCTATTCTGTTGCTTGGAAATGAAAATTCTGTATTTTAATTGCTTTTGTTTTCTCTTGAAGAATGTTAAGCATCTTTAAGGTGGTATTGCATATATTACTGATTCTTTTTACAGCAAAAAACAAAAGGTAGATTTAGTGATCTTAGGAATCCTTGTGAGTATGTCATTGGACTAGGAAATGCAATTAGAATTATATGCACTCAATAAAATATTTACATTTGCCTTACAGATTGCTTACTACTTACTAAAGTGACCATAAATATATTTTTGTAATAAGCTTCCAAGTCCTATAATTATGTGAAAATAAATTACACACAAAAAGAACTTAAAATGGAAATTGATATACGAAAGTTTTCAAACTGACATTTGGTAATAATTTTCTAAGAAAATCAAATTAAATTTCAAAGAATTTATAGAATTCTTATTAGCCTAATAATGTCTTTCATAGCAATGAACACACTAAATAAAAAGTTTAATTTTGTATAAGAAATGTAAGAATAGGCCGGGCGCGGTGGCTCAAGCCTGTAATCCCAGCACTTTGGGAGGCCAAGACGGGCGGATCACAAGGTCAGGAGATTGAGACCATCCTGGCTAACACGGTGAAACCCCGTCTCTACTAAAAAATACAAAAAACTAGCCGGGCGAAGTGGCGGGCGCCTGTGGTCCCAGCTACACGGGAGGCTGAGGCAGGAGAATGGCCTGAACCCGGGAGGCGGAGCTTGCAGTGAGCTGAGATCCGGCCACTGCACTCCGGCCTGGGTGACAGAGCGAGACTCCGTCTCAAAAAAAAAAAAAAAAAATGCTTCGTCATTTCAAGTATTTGTTTTATGTCAGAAATAAACAGATTTACGGAGTATTTACATATTTATTTTTTAAGTTTGAGATTCTTAAAAGATTGATGAAGATAAAGACTTCAAAATTCCCTAAAGTTTTTGACATTGTGGTTAGCTCTGCCAATGTACTATTCTTTCTAGATCTTCTGAATTTTATGAAAAGTTAAGTCAATCCAAATAATCAGGATTAGGGAGGGGAAAGAAGGAGGAAAGGAGAATAAAGCCATGAAAAATTTCTAAAATTTGCTCCCTGCCTTATTTGGAACTGGAGAAAATAGAATAAACTCATGCAATTGACCTGAAAACTAAACATGATCCTAGTAATTGAAGGTGAAGATGGAGTATACCATTCTTAGTGATTACCTTCTCTCAGTATAAACCTACTTACAGCTTTCTCTACAAGCCACTTCCATAGTAAAAATTATTATTAAAATTTCAGTAACCAAAAGTGCATTTATGAAATACATGGTATTAACAGCAGTTTATTACATGTAGTTACTAACCCAAAAGAGTAAAATCTCTTTTTCAAGAAGTACTAAATCTAACAATTAATAGTAAAACCAAAAGAAAAAATAACACACTTCCTTATTTAAATTTGCTCATTTCATCTTGTGAAAATTTTTTAGCATAGCATATGACAGGTGACATAGAAATTATTCTTTAAAAATATGTCAAAATTGTTTGTTAAAAGAAAAAACTCAAACAAGATTTTAAAACCCACTTTTGCTCCACAACTATGCATTCACCAATTCCAAACTGACAAAATAGAAACTGTTAAGAGTTGGCATTTCATTGTCTGACTTTAAAAATACTTACACTATTGGTTTTTCCAGGCGACTTCCCTGTGACCCAACGATCTCTCCCAGTGTACAAAACACTTGTCCCAGAAAGTCCTGAAATAGATAAAAAGATTAAAACTCATAAGTTTCCAAACTATCTTTACAGTGTATGTTTTGTATGTCACACATCTGCATTGTTTTCATTGCTGAAATATTGACATTTCTAACTTCCAATAACAGGTAAAATAAGCTCAATAAGCATTAATTTTACCATGTGACTTTCACATGTTTGCACAGCATTTTGTGCTTTTAATCATAGAGCAGTTATTCTGAGTTCACAGGCATTGCGTTTGTTTTATTTTTATGTTTTAAGCTAACATAAAAAATAGACAAATGTTGGAGGTTTTGAATGCACAACTGGCTTAACTTCGGATGCCTCTGAAATTGCTGGAATTGTTGGCTGAGGAGACAAAATGAGAAAGCACACAAGCAGAGGGGGCTAATCCCAGTAACACTTAGAGAAAGGTCTTGTGATGCAGTAGCCTCAACTAGAGTCCACAGCCAACCTGCCAGGTGTCTATTCTAGTACTATCGCTTACTAGCTGTGATTGCAGGCAATTAATTAAGCTCTGCAGTTTGCTCTTCTCTATAATGTATTAGTACCTCCTCACAAAATCGTTTTGATGGTTCAATTAGTTATTGCATGAGTCAATACTAGCATATTGTAAGTGCCTAAAAATGGGTTAAGTAAAATACGCTATAAAGTTCATTGACATACAACTGTATGATTCTTATTTTCAAGACTCAGAATAACCCTGAAAATGAGAGGTCTGATACTAACACTGCATTTCACATATAAAGAAACTAAGTGCTTATTTCACATTGCATGCCCATATCAAAACATCTTGTGTACCTCATAAATATATATACCTACTAGGTACTCACAACAATTTTTAAATTAATTTAATTTAATTTTTAAAACAGAAACTAAAAATCTAGAAGGTTGATTTTCTATAAATGGCAGAGCCAGGACCCACTCTGATGTTCTGATTCCAGATTGATATGCTACATAAGAATTTAAATACCATAAGTACAATGCAAACTCATATATCTATAAAATAAGGGCACCAACACCATCTGGATATGTAGGTCAAGAAAATGTGAAGTTGTTCCATGGAAAGACACATGCCTTCTAGTTTAGCCTGTATATGATTCAAAGAATTGCCCTGTTCTAAAACAAGGTGGGAGATCTCTCTAAATTGTTTGTGTAGTGAATAGGACCAAGAAAATCCCTAAGAAGGATGGACAGAGAGAGGATTAATGGCAAACAAAATGTGTTCAGTATACTAAATAAACAAATCTATTTAGTTTAGTAGTTTTACAGAGAAATGACTGTTCTCAGATGACAGAAAAAAAGCCAATTCATGGTGAGGAACTAGTATTGGCCCCATTTCTCAGATAAGGGAACTGAGGCACAGAGAAAGTAAATTGCTCGGAGCTACAATTTGGACCCAAGTCTAAACCCAAGGCTTACTACTCACCTAATCACTATGCCAAGCCATGCCGCCTCTCTGCCTCTAGTCTTACGAAAGGAATGAGACCCAGTCCCAAAAAAGCTTACCAAGCCACGAAAGTAAAAACTATGTTCTTCAGTGTTGGGGGTGGGGAAAGTGGGAGTGAGAAGTGCTCTAATTAAAAAGAGGAGGAAAAGACCTCTGTAGACTAGGATAGTCAAGGGAACATTTTTCCAAAGGAATTCCTTTCTTGAGAGCCAGTAAGGAATCAAGATCAGATTTTGCTTGGAAAGAAGATAATTGGACATTCTAGATTTAGTGAACAGATCAGAGTTACAGGCTAGAGAACAATGAGAAAAGAGAAGGACTCAAGTAAACGGCAGAAATGGAGATGAAGAGCCAAGCGCAGAGAGGGCCCTCATGACCAGACACAAAAGTTGTCTTAGGGTCATCAGAAGCAACCAGAAGCCTTTCACCAATTCAGGGACACCATTAGAGCAGTGCATTCAGAAGACTACCCAAGTGCCTATTTGCAGAGTGATTTCGGGAATGAGGAAAAAACTAGAAGCCAGATCAAGTAGAAGGCTATGGTAGTTAATAAGAAGCAAAGTGTTAAGGCCCCGAACAGTACTGTACAGAAAAATGACAGGATTTGGTGAAAACCGTAGTTGCACATGAGACAAAAAATAACCGCACATCTGATACTTGGATACTGCCAGCATGGCTATACCTTCATTAAACTGCAAACCACTTTAAACTTGCTTTCAAATACATAAAGAGACCTTAAGATAAAGCTTTCCCATATTTAAATTAAATACCTTTCATAATGGCACTTATTTATCAATGTCAAAACAGATTTTACAAATGTTTATGGAATTTTAATAAACCTAAATTTCTTTAAGTCTCATGACAGCTGAACTGAAAACTGAAGATCTGAAATGTATCATTGCTCTTCTGAGTCAGCAGCAAAAAAACACACAAGGGGAATTCCAGAATTCTTTTCTAAGGACAGTTATGCTAATGGGCACCTGCAAGTACTACATATTAAATGGACTTTGCCAATGGAGTAGCAAGTCCCAGTAAAAGCCATCTGTGCTGAAATTACTCAAGAGAATAAAACATAAATATTGAGCAGGATCATATTAACATGGAGACATACTAACAAATACAAGAGAACACATGAACATCATCTTGGCTGAACAAAGTCAACAAAATGTGCACCAAAAAGCTATGACGTGAATCTGTGTATTTCTGTGTCAAAGGCCACAAACACACTGGTGTCAACCAGCTCTGGCCAGTCCTAGTTGATTGGCCAGAACTACACTAGACTGGTTTGATAAACCCCTGAATTAAAAACACCTGAGTGTTAGATAATGCGGACGATTTCATACCTACAAGAAGCATAGGAAAGTGTATGTGGCTTGACATACACTATGACATACACCACCGAACTCTACAGAAAAAAGCCTAAGGAGAAAACTAAGTCAGAAGTCCTTTCCTTTTCCAGCTCCACCGGCGCAGGGGAATGCAATCACCCAATTAGCTAAACTGGGACTGCTGAAGAATCAATACAGGCCCATAATGGCGGACGTGAAAAGCACAGGCATCAGTCGAGAAGGAAAACAGTACTGTGGCGGTAAGCTGGACATACAGCCATACAGTATTGCCTTTCCCAGGCCTTTCTCTTAAAGGTGAAGCTGGGAAGTGTAAGGCTATAGATGACCTCGGCCTGTTGCTCTTCCAAATTCAGGTTAAGTGTAATGTACATACGACTTGAATGGAGGTCTCTACAGGTACTGTACATTTTGCCCCCACATATTTATGGCACTCTCAGCTAATTTTTCTATTTTTAGTAGAGACAGGGTTTCACCATGTTGGCCAGGATGGTCTCGAACTCCTGAGCTCAGGTGATCCACCTGCCTCAGCCTCCCAAAGAGCTGCGATTACAGGCATGAGCCACTGCACCAGGGCTTGATTCAGTATTTTAGTAGAAATAATTTCTCACATTTTAATATTATAAAAAAAAGCATTTGTCTTTTTAATGGATAGATCCACCTACAAACCAAAATGCTAAATCCAACCTCCAAGAGATAATACAAAGTTCTAAACTTAAATTACAAATACAATTTCTAAAATTATACCCTATCCCTGAATTTATTCATTTCTTTTTCCCCTGGCACAACTGTTGATTTTTAAGATATTTTTGGCTACACCAGGAGCAGTGACTCACGCCTGTAATCGCAGCACTTTGGGAGGCCGAGGCGAGCAGATCACTTGAGGTCAGAGGATCAAGACCAGTCGGGCCAACATGGTGAAACCCCGTCTCTACTAAAAATACAAAAATTAGCTGAGTGTGGTGGTGTGTGCCTGTAGTCCCAACTACTTGGGAGGCTAAGGCAGGAGAATCGCTTGATCCCGGAGGTAGAGGTAACAGTGAGCCGAGATTGTGCCATTGTACTCTCCAGCCTGGGCAACTGAGCAAGACCTTATCTCCAAAAAAATAAAAAAGAAAAGAAAAGATATCTTTGGCTTTCTTAACAGTCCAGATGAAGGCAGTTAAATAAGACACTGAAAGAAAATTAAGTTTTCAACAAGTAGATGACCAGTGACTGAAATTAACCTTTTTTTTCTTTTTTTTGAGACGGAGTCTTGCTATGTTGCCCAGGCTGGAGTGCAGTGGTGCGATCTCGGCTCACTGTAAGCTCCACCTCCTGGGCTCATGCCATTCTCCTGCTTCAGCCTCCTGAGTAGCTGGGACTACAGGCGCCCGCCACCATGCCCGGCTAATTTTTTTGTATTTTTAGTAGAGACGGGGTTTCACCGTGTTAGCCAAGATGGTCTCCATCTCCTGACCTCGTGATCTGCCCGCCTCAGCCTCCCAAAGTGCTGGGATTACAGGTGTGAGCCACAGTGCCCGGCCCCCAATTTTTAAATTTATCCACACATTCGCTGGCCACGGTGGCTCATGCCTATAATCCCAGCACTTTGGGGGGCTGAGGTGGGCGGATCACTTGAGGTCAGGAGTTCAAGACCAGACTGGGCAACTTGGTGAAACCCATCTGTACTAAAAATACAAAAATTTTTAGCATGGTGGTGTGGGCCTGTGGTCCCAGCTACTTGGTAGGCTGAGGCAGGAGAATAATTTGAACCTGGGGGGTGGAGGTTGCAGTGAGCCAAGATTGGGCCACTGCACTCCATCCTGGGTGACAGAGTAAGACCTTGTCTCAAAAAGAAAAAAAAAAAAGAAAAAGAAATCCACATACATATTCAATAATTGCAAACATATACAACATACAGCTTTTCAAAATAAAGCTATGCTATAGGAAAATAACGTTCTACCATAGTTTTTAAATATTTATATTCACAAATATAACAAATCTATGGAAAATATTTATATTGTTACAGCACATCACTTTTGATAGACCACTAGTTCATCAATAATGAAGTTCAAAATGTAATACATTAACAGAAAATAAGTAAATATTCTCACTGCTAGTAAACATGGTGAGACAGGTGCTATGCCAAATAACTAGAAAACTTACTAAGTATTATGATTAAATATCTGAAATATAGCAGTATCAAATAATATTAAATATGACATTACACTATGACAAAGTATCATTATTAAATACTAAGCTGAGTAAGGGCGAGTTTTATGTGTAAACGATCCCACCTAATATAACTTAATGAGTGATGAAGTTACTATACTCAAACCCATCTCAGGCATTGTCCCTATCTCTGTCTGTCCCACCTAATATAACTTAATGAGGGATGAAGTTACTATACTCAAACCCATCTCAGGCATTATCCCTATCTCTGTCTGAAAGTCTAAGGCAGATTCCGTAAGACCCTACTGAAAATGCAAATGGGAAAAACAGTCATGTACAGCAACAGTTATAAACACTTTAGCTTGAATATATGTATAAGTCTACTTCTCATCATCTAATGAGAACTAGAAAGAAGGCTACAGGAAAAAAGAAAGTTTTTATTGAAAAAGTGTCCAAGAATAACATAAACAGCTCTTTTACACAGGGCAATCAGGTAAGGCCTCGCAGTTATCTATTCAAGTCGATACCTGAATAATGTAAGGGAGGGAACCATGTGAGTATCTGAGGCAGAAGCATTACAGATAGGAGAAAAAGCAAGAACAAGTCCCTGAGACAAGTACTTGGGTGCTCGAGGAAAAGCAAGAGAGACTGCAGGTTAGAGCAGGGTGAGCAATGATGAGAATGGCAGGAGAGGAGGTAACCAGGGGCTACATCAAGGACTGATTTCTATCCTAAGTGTGGATGAAAGCCATCGGAGGGTTTAAACTGGAAAGTGACATGTCCTAGCTGGCTTTTAAAATGATCATTCTACCTACTCTTCTTCCCTCAAGATTCTATCCTATTCTCTTCTCCATTTGCATTTTCTTAGATAACTCTGAGTTCCAACTTGATTGGCTGATGGTTACTAAATCTATATCTTAGTCTTCAAACACTGCCTAATCAATATCTCCATTTGGATGCTTACTGGGGGTCTCAAATTTAACATGAACTTGGCTTACCATGGGTCTCTCAATCCTCACCCCTCTTCCTCAATCTCCTTCTCCCCAGTGTACCTCATTATATAAACAACATCACTATTTACCCAATTGTTCTCATCAAGAACCTAGTAGCCACTTTAACTTCTCTTATTTTTACACTGGACATCGAATTCATCATCAGTCATACTACCAACATATATTCCAAATCTGACCATGTCTTACCACTTCAATGGTTTTTAACCACCAAAGGTTGCTCACCCAGTCAAATTACAACAGCCTTATAACTGACCTCCTTAATTCCAGTCTTGCTTCCCCAACCCCATTCTCCACTTCAGCTGTCACAGTCACCATTTAAATGCATAAATCAGATCACACCATCCTCCAGTGACATCCAGCCAAAAAAAGAAAAATCCAAACTCTTTTTTTAACTGTGGCCTACAAATCTCTCCATTATCTGATTCCTATGTATCTTTCCAAACTATTTCAGTCCACTCCCCTCATCACTCATAATATTTTACATATGGTAGCCATCTTTCTGTCACACCATTCCAAACTTTTTGTCTTTTTTTTAGATGGAGTCTCACTCTGTCACCAGGCTGGAGTGCAGTGGCATGATCTCAGTTCACTGTAATCTCCACCTCCCTGGTACATCCCTGGTTCAAGTGATTCTCCTGCCTCAGCCTCCTGAGTAGCTGGGATTACAGGCACGTGCCACCATACCCAGCTAATTTTTGTATTTTTAGTAGAGATGGAGTTTCTCCATGTTGGCCAGGATGGTCTCGATCTCCTGACCTTGTGATCCGCCCACCTCGGCCTCCCAAAGTGCTGGGATTATAGGCATGAGCCACCACACCTGGCCCCAAACTCTTTCTTGACTCAAGGCCACTGTACTGTTCTTCGTTTTGCCTGGGATGCTGTTCTCCTAGATTTTCAATCATTCCCTCCTTCTCCTCAGTAAATATACACCCAAGGTGATAAATGGCGTAGAATCATGCTGGTTGGTTTAGTGAAACCTCAGCTTCTAACTACTGGTGCTTTCCCAGTCACTCTCTCCCAGTATCAATATCTTATTAGTTTAAGTACTGTAGAGAAAGTAAAGTATCTTAACCATTTATTGCATTCATGTTCATTGAGTAAATCTGCTCGCTTCACCTCTTCAATTCCAATATGTAAGCTACTTTAGGAGAGAGGCCTTGTTTGTTTTATTCATTGCTATATTCCCCATCATGACAAGTGCCTGTCCTATATTTATTGCCTGTCTGCCTACATGAATATATATGAATACTTTAGAATTCAGTTCATCTATATATAGGTTAAATTAGCTTTATACTCTAATGAAACAATCTTGCCCCACTTAAAAATCTGTTTCTATGAGAAAATCCATTTCATAGTCCAAACAACATTCAAATACAATTTTTAAAGTTGATCTGTATGTGAAAGTTTATATTTATAATATTTAGAAAGTGTGTTAAAAAATATACATCTTCACTGAAGGCTAGTGTCTAGTGGCCAAAATAACCCAGTGGGCCGTGAATACATCCGAAACAAAAATGTCAGTGGTGCCTTCTGCAACCAACCAAGTGGATAAATGTATTTTGGATTGCCTTGTGGATTATAGTATACAGAGTACAGTTTCTATGTAATCTGGTCCAACATGCAATCCAGAATCCTATACACACCAATGATGGGCCTGTCATTAATCCTTTCATTAATGATTTGGCTCATGCAGTTTAATTAAGCAAATGAAAGTATGCAATGTAGTTCTGCTAATGGTATTAAGATTAGTAGGTTCACTAGCACCTTAGAGAACAAACTCGGAATTCAAAATGCCATGTTTTGTTCACAGGGCCTAACATTATAGGGAAAAATATCTTAGTAAAGCTATTTCCTCAGAGAATCATAAACAGAATAAATCTTCTAAAGAAAGATGTCCCTAGATTGCATAAGTCTTTGCCTGGTGCACAATGATTTTCACTAAAACACGTTTCCATCACAAATAGAATGAATTAAAGTAATTATGATCCTTTATGTCTTACATCATATTTATTTGCAATGTTAGAAATCTAAGGTGTAGCTCTATATTCTATCTCCATTTTCCCTAACAGGATAAAAAAATAGGAATTTGACCCAAGAGTCTTAAGTACTGAACACCAAATAAAGTCATCCTGAAAGAAAATTCTTTCAAAATTATCAGAAATGAGAATGAAAAAAATTATTATTACTAATTCAAGTGGTCTCTCTTGCTACAAAATCCCTTTTGTAAAAAAATAAATAAGTGCCTTTATGCCACATGCAATCTGTGCACTTAGCAGTCTTCCCTAAAAGGTTCCAGTTTATATTTATTTCACTGTGCAAAATTGGCAGGTAGACAACAACAGTCTTAACGAATCATATCCTCAGGGAATAAACCTATCTTGTTCACCGATTCTGTCTGATCTTCAAAAATCCTCATGAATTCCTTTTGGGATGAAAGAGTTATATGCCCCTTTACCTAAAATCGTACTTGTATGCTTTCAATTAAGGAACGGCTTTTGCTGTTAATTTCTAACAGAAATTCTAGATAGTCATCTCTAATAGTTCTTATAACATTCCAAAAACATATTTTTCTTCTCTTTCAACATGCTTCACCCACTTATAAGCTCAGGCACTTATTAACTAATCTATATAGTCGACTAAATATATTTTTAAAATATAACACAGATACAAATATAAAGGATAGCTTAAAATGTGAAATAATATAAACCATGGGACCTACAGGAGACAATGCAATACCTCTGTGGAAAAGTAATGAGAATCTGAACTAAGGCAATAACAGCAAGAAGGGAAAGAAGAAGACAGAAAGAGAAGCATTTTTTTGTTAGAAGGAACAGGACTTGGTGACTCAGTGAATGTCAAATGTGAGACAGAAAGTGGTTAACCCTGCATCCAAGTTTTCTAACTGAGTAAACTGTGTTGATGAATTATTCTCAAGATAAATCACAGAAGCAGAAGCACACGATCTGGAAGGAAAAAATCATAAATTTTAGATCTACTTGAGTTTTAGGCTTCTGTGAAGTATGTACTAGGAAATACTTAACAAGCTATTGAAACTTACATTTGCTAAGGTATCCAGAGGGATAAACACTTGAGGGTCATCATGTATGGTAGGGACACGGCTGAGCTCTCCCCAGAAGAGTTTATACAGTGAGATGAGATAAAAATTGAAAATAAAGCTATGAGAAAAAATAATATTAAGGGATAAGAGGAGGAAATAAAGCTTAAAGTGACAGATAATTGGTAAACAGGGAGGCTGGAGAAGCAGCAAGGGAGTTTCTGTGGAAGTTAGAAACGAATGTTTCAAGAATGGAGTAGTCAATTCTGTTTGGAAAAGAGAGAGAGAGAGAGATTAAGAGGTAACAAGTGAAGAGAAGATACTCAATCTTGATCTAACCTATGTCGGGGTAGTTTAAGCAGAAGTGAAAACCTGACGAGGAGATAGTAAAAGAGGGATCATGAGGGTAAAGCAGTGTAAAGATAAAATTTCTTACGATGAGAAGATAAAATTTTCTTATGAAAATAAAAGTATTCCTACAAAAGAGAAAGATTTGAAATGAAATATACATTTATGGTTTCTAGGAGGAATATCTCTTATATAATAAAATTTAGTCACTAGTGACTATTAAAGGGAAAAGAATTAGCCATGTTTGAGGTACCTTCCTATCCCATACACTTCTCTCTGCCCTGTACTCAAGGCAACTACACTAACAGGAAACACACGTTCCCAACTTCACTCAAAATATCCAACCCAGTAGAAACGTCCTTACCTGCCAGTTAGTATGCCCTTTAAAGAGTAGTTTGAACTAAGAAACACAGAAACTATATTCAGGGAGAGTGGTACTTGGAAGTCTATGTCCAGTTAGAAGTAGTGAGGTCATTTCCCTAAAAAGAGAAACCTGGTCTTCAGAGAGAAGCAGAAGCTCAGAGAAAAGACATGGTAAAAAGAATATGTGGCCTGAGAGAGAGAAAGGGAAATGGAGAGGATAGATATATCACTTACAACTCACCACCCTGTTTCCAATGCCAGCTTCCATAAAGTCAAGTTACACTTCACATTTATGACATGCTCATAAGCCCTTTAATCAACCACCTATGAGTGAGAAGTGAATACACTTCTTTCGTTATAACTCAACAACTATAAAATGCAGTTTCTTTTCTGATTCCTTTTAGGACATTTGGAAAACTTCCAATATAGTTATGCAAATAAATTGTAAATGTCTAGTCACAATGCTATAAACCTTAATCATGAGCAGGAAGGTGGCATGGCAACCACAACGAACTTTACTTATGGAGAGCAATAAGCTTGTTGCAGCATTTTTTTTTCAACCTGTAAAGAGGTAAATCACTTAGACAGACTGTTCCTGAATACTTCTTCACATGATTCTGCTGTATGCTTCATAACACAAATAAATCTCATACCTCCTTCAGTGAAGGGGGCAGTAGTAAGTGTGATTTTTACCACCATACATATCCAGGTTCCCAGAGTTTCCAAATCTGTTTCCTAACTTGTAATCCCCCTTTCTGTCTCATCTCTTTTCTGAATCATTGCACTCCCCTTTTCCAAACTTCATGGGAAATCACGTCTATCTATTTTAGTTTGACAGCCTACAACAGTGGAAAAGTTAAAAAAATCTTACCTTCCTACATTTCTAGGCACTGTTAGTCCAGCCAGCCTCCTAACCCTGACGCAGCTGCTAATTCTACATCTGTGTACCCAGATTTCACCTGGCACCTCAGTTATCCCCTTTCAGAATGCTGTTTTCATCCTCATTCAGCCCTTCCTACTGGGGGTGGCCTAATTCCAACTTCACAGGTCAATAGACAAGTTGATGGATTAGCACAATATTTTGCTGGAGTATCTCACTCTCATTCCTGCCTTCCCATCTGCACCTCTTTTTCTGTCTAGCTCTGATGCCCAACTACTCCTGGAACCTCGAAACCTCCCCAGGTAACAATTGTTGCCTAGCAACTAGAGCTCTTGATAAAAGAGGAATAGATCGAAGGAGGGACCCCAAAAAGAAAACAAAACTGTAAGTGGCTTGAGGACAGAGATTATGTCTATCTTGCCCATATTATGCCCTCTGAAACTAGTACAGTGCCTGGCATATACAGGTATTCAGGAAATATTGGTAAATAAACTACAAAAAAAAAAAAAAACAGAATAACAAACCACTCTACCTACACTCAACTACTTCCCATTCTCTCAGAAGTTAAACCTTCCAAAAAGACACAGGCTTATTATTTCATCTTGCTTAACTTGATCCATCTTCAAACATCACTGGGAACTGCAATCATCATTTCTTTAAAAAATTAAAATTAAAAATTAAAAAGAAGATTAGTCCGTTTTACTTGCTAAAGGTCACTTTTTTAAATTAGCTCCTCCAAAATGTTTTTCTGGGGTTCTTTTAAAATGTTACTTATTTTCTATGACGATCATGTTACATGAATAACTTAATAGGTGTATAACTTTAATATTAATAAGTCAGCATAAGTACTCATCATTATATTATAATGTTATAAAAACATAAAAATATGAACTTACATGTTTGGATAAGTTGGGGCTCTTTGAATCAACATCATACCTAAAAAATTGAAATACAAAACTCAAGTTATTTCCACAAAATACAGCTAGGAAAAAAAAAAAAAACAGTATTTTCCAGAACATATAAATAATATAAAAATGAAATCCAAAATAATACCAATAGGAAGAAAAACTTAGCCAATTTTAAAGTTTCACACAATCTGTGGCTTACATGCCAACGGTAGAATTCACGATCCTTGGGTTCTTTCATCTCTAAACACCTAACAAGTCTTAATATTTTCTCAATAATCAATTCTGCTTTTTGATAAGTTTAAACTTTCTCTTTTCTGCACTTATGTTTAAAATTTCTCTTTTCTGCGCGTCAGTAGTAGCCTAGTACTTTTCAACTTACTTCAAAATTCCTTAAAAACTGAAAAGCCCTCTTCTCTAGACATCATTTTAAAGGGCAACATGAGGGATCCTTGCGGTGATAGAAGTGTTCTGTATGTTGCCAGGATAAATGTCAATATCCTATTTGTGATATTGCAAGATGTTGCTACTGGGAGAACCTAGGTAAAGGATACACAGGTCTCTCTGTATAATTTCTGTATTATTTTTTACAACATCATGTGAATGAATCTGTGTTTATCTCAAAATATTTTTAAAAATCAAATTACTTATTTAACAAACAGATCCTGGTAACAGGCTGTCCTTAGCACACATTTTAATTTTTACTTACTATCTTAAATGCTATTGTTAAATTGGCTGGAGTAATGAGACATTATTTTTCCCTAATCACAGAACTTAAAGAAAACATACATTTTATGGAAACAGAAACATATTTAAATAAGACTACCATGTGTTCTAGTTTTGACCAGTTGGTACCAGAAATTAGTCAGTTCTTGGAGATTCGGCAATAAGATCATTCATTATCACTTTATCCCCTGGCATTAAAGAGTTTGTAGAAGTAGAGAGGACACTGATAGTCAAAATACCTTCAATTTGCCAAATTCTTGTATACAAAAATATTTGTACTGACTATAGTCCTTCTCCCAAATCATATTCATTTCGAATTCCTTGTGAATAGCTTCCTACCAAAAATTAACTGCCTTTTTAAAGGTTAATTAAAGTCTCCTCTCTCACATAACAAGAATGTTTTCACAAATAAAGAAAGCATCTCAATCAATAAATGTTCACTGAGTATGTGGATGCTAGGCAGTGGGTCCATTCACTGCCTAGCAAAGAATGTTCACCGTAAACTAGCTTTAGAATTGCAATGGTTCTAGGTAATAATTATCCAAGGATACTAAGGCTTCGAGGTGAAAGGACAAGGTCTTTTCTAATGGATAGATTAGGCAAACAATACCTAAACAATCAGCTCATTACTCCAGGTGATGGGATGTGAGAGATAACACACAGAGCCACTCTATAGAGATGGAATGTCTTGTCTCACCTTCTCTTTTAAAAAATATTCTGAATCTCATCAACAGATAACTGGTATTAAAAAGGGGAAGGAGATTATTATAGAATACAGGAGACACAGGAGAAAAATACAATGTGTGACTCTTGTTTGGAGTCGTACTTAAACAAACTAATTGTAAGACATTTTTAAGACAATCAGAGAAATTTCCAAATGGCCTGAATGTTAGCTGCCGTTAAGTACTTATTTGGGGTAAGGTGGTCTTCTAAAAACAAGTAAAGAAACAGGAGGATTATAAATAAGCACCCTTATGTGTGAGGGCTTTATTCTGAAGTATTGAAAGGTGAAATGATTTGTTTTAAAGTGATTCAGAAGTAAGTATATAATAAATAACCTGGAGGAAGTAAATGAACCAAGACTGGCAATATATGCATGCCACTTTTGAATATGCTTGAAAATGTCCATGATAAAAGTTAAAATATTTAGAGCTTTCTCTGTGTTTATCCAAGTAGTCTCTCCTCCAGAAGTCACAGGACTTCTCCATAGGGAGAAGCAGAAAGATGAAGGATTAAATGCAGAGAATATGATTTCTTGTTATTATTTTTTAAATAAGGAGGAAGTTAATTCCCTCTCTCTTCCAACAGCACACACTCATTATGACCTGTTTACCTACATAAATGAATTTATTTTCATAATTTTATAATTAAACTTTACAACACCAAAAAAAAAACAACAACAAAACAAAACAAAACAAAAAACAACGCATGATGCAAAAGCCTGCCTCAGAAGAATTACAAATTACTCTCCTTCACGTCAAGGCATTCTGAGCACTTTCAACAGCTATAGCCTAGAATTTTAAATCAGCAAATTGCCAACATTCACTGTAGAACTACAGTTGCTAGTACAAAAAATATATATTTTTATCCAAGAAATGTTTCTTATATAAGAAAATTTTAAGGTAAGATTGAAATTAGCAACTAAAACAATATCAGAGATGAAATATAGCTGTGCTAGCTCCTTCTCAAAAATCAACTCTGTAAACTATCTTCTAAAGAACTGAGTGTGGATTGGGGAGAAATGACATCAAATGTTCAGTTAAGAAGTAAAAGGAAAATGTTTTCATCACAAAAAGCGTAAGTATCTTCAAATACAAGCCTCTTTCACTGTACTTTACAAAGCTTTTTAAATACCATTATCTCATAGGTAATTTATATCATACACCTGAATACAATATGTTAGAGTATAAAGCATTAGAAATTACCATTTTTCTTTTCTTTTTTTGGAGACAGAGTCTCACTCTGTTGCCCAGGCTGGAGTGCACTGGTGCAATCTCAGCTCACTGCAACTTCCGCCTTCCCGGTTCAAGTGTTTCTCCTGCCTCAGCCTCCAGAGTCACATAGGTGGGTGACACAGGTGCCCGCCACCACACCTGGCTAATTTTTCTATTTTTAGTAGAGACAGGGTTTCACCATGTTGGCCAGGCTGGTCTCGAACTACTCAAGTAATCCACCCCCCTCAGCCTCCCAAAAGTGCTGGGATTACAGGCATGAGCCACCATGCCTAGCCTAAAATTACCATCTCTCTTTTAACACAATTTTTCTTCTAACTTTTCTAAATATATCAAGACTTCTCTAGGCCTCACTCTCACAGGTCATAACATAAACACTACATCCTAACTGGTTACAATGTATACGTGTACCTGTGTATCTGTTTATGAGTTCCATATTTTCTTTAAGGAAGAGAGAATATATCATCATGGAGGAAGCTTGGTGGTTTCTCCTAAGAGGATGCATCCACTGTGCCTAAATTTAGTAACAAATTTTGTAAACAACTTCATCCTGCCATTGAAACCTTACTACTATAGTAATGAATTGGCAGTAGCTGATTTGGGTGCACCTCAAGGATTATGTTTTTGATTCGAGAGTAACAGATATTGATGGAAATTTTTCTTGTATTTCTGGAATTGCAACTAAGGCCCAAAGAGAAAAACAAAATATGTGGTCATGCTTAGTTCAGAGCTACTGAGTCAATCGCAGGGTCACATACTTTCTCCCTAAAGTTCAGGGGACCAGTCCATCGCCAGGTGATGAACACACTGTTTATAAGTGATTACTTTTCCCTCTCTGTTGGGGGGTAGTAGGGAGGTTCTTTCTACTCTCGAAAGCCAAGTAAAGTATGGCTCCAAAATCTGGGATGCCTGCAAGAAGGGGAGTGCTGCATCTGGTTCATCAGTAAGCTATGGGGCCCTGCTGCAAGTCCACCCTGGGGGCGTCAATGGAAGAGAAACTCACTGGAAAGTTCTAGAAAGTGTTTTCTGAGAGATGAAAAACATAGAATAATGTCCTCTTTGGCCCCTCCTCCATAAGGACAAGACAAGCAGGGTGCTTAAAATGTGTCCCCTGAGGCTGATTCCCATATAAGGTCTGGATTTTTTGGACATAGGAGAACCACATCTCAGTCTCCCAACACCGCCTACCTTTTTGCATTCCCACCTCCCTTCTGTCCTGCAAGGAGCTGGGCAACAGCTCCAGTTGAAGGGAGAGGAAGTGAAAAGTCTTAAATTAAGTTTGAGATTAAAGTTTTAAAATAAAAAGTACCTAACAATTAAAAGAGTAACACGGTTTTAAGAAACAAAAGTGACTGAAAAGGCATGAAATTAGACTTTGACATTGTTAAGGGAGCCCTTAACCAGTGGAAAAAAATCACAGTTGACATTGTGTTGGGACAACTATACTAGAAGAAATAAAACAACTTATTTTTCCTCAAAGTGTTGAGATCTATCTAAAATATTTTATGGTAACATTATACATTTCATGATTATCACCATTTTATTTATCAAGAAAGAAAATAATTCTCTAGGTAAGTCATATCTAGACTCAGGAATCCCTTTTTAGTGTTCCAGTCCAAATGGAAACACGAACGAGAAGTGTAATTTCTAAATTATCCTATATCTGGCACATACTACGAAGTGGTAAGGCTAGCCTCACTTCCTGCTCAAATGCATTTTGGTACAGCTGCTCTACCAATAATAAAGTTTTCAACCATGACAACAAAGTGGATTTATTAGGAACCTGTATTATCATCAGTGTGATAATTATAATAAAAACAAATAAATGTCAAAGTTTATTACTTTCTCTGTGATATATACATAACATGACGAGAGAAACCATGTCTCTTGAGAATAAGTACATACCGGATCAAAAAGGCAAGGGAATTTTAGGACTCATAGCCGATAAGGTAATCTTGAAAATATATCTCAGATATAACATAGTAACAATAATAAAAATTAATATCGGTTAACTATTATAGTACTTACAAGAATTTGGGTCAGTGGTAGCAGAAATAAGCTGTCACTCTCTATGTCTTTCTCTTTTTCTCTTACTGTCACTACAATTGTTTAAGCACTGAATTTTTTTTTAGGTTTATAAAAGCCATTTCTCCAGTTTAGATAAAACATGTTCAAAGTTTCTTTTTTAATTTTTTTAGAATTTTACAAAATCAATAGGTATTAAGTAAATCCAAAACAATTCTGAAAACCATTTACATCTATCTGTTGGCTAATTTACACTAGCGCATCTTTCATCATGCTGTTCCTTCAACGAACTATGTTACTGCAATAAAAATTGATCAGATAAAATGAGGCCATTTTTGTCACACCCAACTAAAACAGAATCAGGGCTGAAGGGGCAGCAGAGCCATGGGGAAAATCACTTGGGAGTCACAAACACCTACTCCAAGAAGTGTCTCACAAGCCCAGTCCAAAACCTCAAGGACCTGCTATGATCTTGAGACAAGTTTAACCTAGTAATTGCCACCCCTTACCAAACAGAGATCGCTAGCTTCTGTAAAACACAACCAGCATCAATAAACTTTCTTTCAAAACAACCTATGTAATTTTTCTCTTTTCCCAGTAAAACTCCAGCCTTTCTTTTTGCTCTCTGAACGCACCAGAAACCATTCTGGTATGCGTGTGTACATGTCCAATTGCAATTCTAATTATTATATATTATTCCCAAATAAGCCCTTTTCTTAGAGATCAATCTCGGTATATATTTACTTAGGGTTGATACTGCCAATATGTCAGAATATTTGCAGTAGTTCTCTGGGTGGTAGAGGTTGGGACTACTGGTAATTTGTAGTGCTACTTTAATCTTTTTTATTTTCCAATTTTCTTACCATGAATATGTTACTTTTACTAGGAATAACACATTGCTAAGTATTTTAAAAATCATCACGGGTATAATATATATACATAACTCGTAAACTATTACACTATTTCCACATTTACTTACATAGATATCCTGAAGAAATCACAATAATAATAATGATGATAATAATAATAAGCCTGTTCTTTCAGGTTAAAGGTTATTATGTGAGTATTCTAAAAACTGGAAAATCAAAAGGAATTAAAGTGATAGAGAAGACACTACATGAACTAAGAGGATGGGTTTGTTATTCTTCTTGATGATCTTCTGCAGGTAACCTTTTCTAGCCCTAGTTGTTTGAACTTTTCAGCAATCATATAAAATGGAGATATTCTTTGAATTTCTGAAAAATTACTAACCAAATACATACAAAAGGTAAAATGATACTTATTTAATTCCACTTTGCAATATGCTTTCACATTTCAAACATTACACTGTTTCTGGAAAAATTGCTTCAACTTCAATTAGGAAGTTAAGGAAGTTAAAATATATCTATTTACTTAACATTGATTTATGTTACTTTATAGTTTCCTGTCACTCTGAGATAAATGTTCCTGGAACAGATGAGTTTTGAGTATCACGTAATGAATGAAGAGCAGGACATGGATCTAAAAATCAGAGCTAAGTAACTGACAAGGAGTTCAGGGAAGTAACAAAGCTTATAGGATCTCCAATGTTGAAATTAAAATAAAATATAGAGATGAATCTCTAAATTAAATATTTTATTTGGGATGCAGAGAATTGCAATTCAGGGCTTATACACACAGACCAGGGTGGTTTTCATGCAGTATGTCCAAAAAACAAAGAGAAGGTTGGGAGTTTTATTAGAAAGAGAAATGCTATATATTGTTTTGAAAAAAAAACTCATTGGCACTACAGCAGCTTTTGGGAGCTGGCAAAAGTGGCGACTGGTGAGTGATGGTGTAGGTAAAACCAGTCATAGAGTCATGGCAGGTCATGACTGTTCTTTAGGGTTACCGTGAACGGATTCAGCAACTGGCCTTGTGGAAAATTCAATTCTTGGAACACGTGCTGTAAGTGCTTTTTTTCCTCTGGCTTCTTGACTCCGATTTAGTTGGGTATGACAAGAATGACTCAATTTGTATAATCAACTTTCACACGAAGTTGATTTCAAAGATTTAGAACCAGACAGTGGATACTCTGGTCTGCATCCTATAATCCTAAAATTTGACTCTAAGTAATGTGTCCTCTCAAAATGGAAACTATATATAAATATATATTACAAAAAGATTTGCATCCAAGGAAACTCACTGCAGGATATATGTAGTAGAAAAAATGGAACCAGCCAAATGCCCATCAGAAAGTGTTTGGTTAAATAAATTGCAGTTCTTTTGAACAATGGAAATTATATAACCTTTAAAATGAATGTGGTATATGCATATTTTGTGGCATAAAAGGATACCTGCAAAATACAAGGTAAAGGAAAATATATTTATTGCAATTCCTGTATGCATATGTGTATGCTTAAAGGGAAAAAAAGATCTGCCAGCATATACATTGAATCATTTGCAGGTTTGGGGGGCAGGGGACGACGCTTTTTTGTATTAGGATAAAAGGAAGCTTTCATTTTACATGTCTGTATCACTTAAAGTTTGTAATAAATATTTATTACTTTCAACCATGAAAATAATGCAGATGAATGAAAAAGGAAGAAAAAAGAAAGAAAAAAACAAGTGGGGGAAGAAAGAATCATGAAATAGAGGCTGGTTTTAACAGAAAGTTAAGTCTGGGATTAAGGAGGAAAAATTAAGAGTCCCATGCTGGTGTAAAAGAAAATTCTTAAAAAGCACTTGCTACCAAGGCCCAGAATAATGGGAGACTTCAAACCACATACTACACGATTGATATCTGTTTCAACCACATACTACATGATTGATATCTGCTTTTTAGCAGCAACAACACTGAGTGCAGCCTGTACCATAAACATCATCAGGAAGTTACCACATTCCATCTCAGTTTCTCTTCTGATAATCCTCATTTTTACTATTTGGAAAAGAGTTTCTAAAAAATAAAAAACCAAATGTGGATGTAATAAATTTTGTTTGACAAATATGACAAATATTTAGTATTCCTGAAGAAAGAAGCTAGTATAAGATCTTTTTTAAACACAAGCACTGCGGGTTATTTTACCATGTGTATTTTAGAGGAAAATGAGAAAGCCTATTAATAGTAAAGAGCTCTTATTTTTTAAATTATGAAGCAAATTATGACTTTTTCAAATAAGATATTGATAGCTTTTGTTATCAAAAGTATTTATAAATTGTAAAAGCATGGTATATCAGGATTTTCAGCTATTTAAAACAAGACATTTATCTTTTTAATGTTCATAAATTTCCTTTAATTATTTTGATATTTTAAGCATATTTTACCCACCTCCCCACAACAGACTTCCTTTTCATCATATCTAAATACTTCAACAATCACTACAGTTCACTTCTGTGGAACAAAAACTCTATAATAATATAAACAGGCTTACTCTAGGTTCTCTGTGGACAGAAGTTGGATTTGACAGTAATGTTTTAATATGCCAGATTCAGTATCAAAGTAACAAGAACACTTAATATATTTAAAATGCTGACTCGATTATCCTGGCCCTTGGAAAAATACAAGACTACCAAGGGATGAACGGAAGCCATAGTTAGGCAGGGATCCAGCTGCTATGCTAAGAAGCTGCTGAGACAAATATCTGAGAGACATCAGCCATAAGAGTGGATGTGATAACTTTGGAGTATACCTAGAACTTGTAGGAAATCCACTGAAGCCCGGGGCAGTTGGGAAGAACATCCATATACACCGTCCTGCATGGCTAAACTGCTCACCTATTCATTCAATACGTATTCAGACCTACAAAATGCAAAGCAGGGGGCTTGCTTGGGCCACACTCTGAACAGAATTAATCTGGTTTCCTGCCAATATAATCTGGAACTCAGTGCAACCATAAGACCTTGCCTTATATTAGTAATATTGTCTTTAAAAATCAAATTTTTCTAAATGCAAATTTTAATAGAACTTACAAGTCAAAACGAAGATTTTCTCTTTCTTCAAAAAAGTAGTCCAGAATAAACTTTCTTACAAAATCAGGATTTAAAGTATTATCAATTACTTCAGTTCTTCCAAACTGTGGAAAGAGAGAATTTAAAATTAAACCTTGTATGGCTACTTATTACAAGTACAGTACATAACATCACACAGTTCTTTTAAAAAATAAGCAATAAATAACCAAATAATAAAAAAATTTTTAGAGATCAAATCATCTCTCTTATTTATTCAGGGAAATCAGAAAACAAGCCCTGAGTTCATTCAAAAATCAGCTTCTCCCCAAAATTCATATGACAAACCATAATGCTTCTCCTTCTCCTGTCCCTTGACAGGAGATTGAAAGTTAAATCTTCTTTTAATGAAAAGAAGTTATTTCTACCTAAACTTTAAATGTATTTCCTAACCTTGTATATGAGAAGGCCAGGCAATACATATTCTTATAATTGAAGAGATCAAAGTATTCATAACCTTCTTCCTCTTTTTATACAAAACAGTCCCATATACAATGCAGTTTATTAGCCATGTTTTGGGGAGAATGCTCTGAAAATCTCCTACACACATATGTCACAACAATCAGTTGTTTCTGATTAATCATGTTTTAATTTTTACCATATCTAGATAGCTAAAATGGAACCTACTCTTTTTGCATCTTTTAAAGCAATATGCTGCACTTTAGCTTAGAAAAACTAAGTCTCTCCATCTTAGGGCAAGTGGAAAACAGGAAAAAATATTACACTTTCTAGTTCTCCCTCCTTTCAGTGTGATAGAAGGCCATTTGGCACTTCTCCCAAAGATAGAGCACAAATATAAAATTTACATCTCTTTTCCATCCTTGGCTTACATTCTTCCCTCCCAATTCCCATGGAATTCTAATGAGAGAATTTTAACTTTAGTTCTGAGCAACATTAGGCAATGAAGCATGCTGTCTTATCACGAACCAACTTTTATTAAAGTTCAATGAAGTATTATCTTTTTAATAGGAAAACAGAAGAACTGTGCTAATCCATTAAAATGTGAAGCTTTCTTAAATTGTAATAATAAAACCATAGTACAAAATATTGATGACATAGGATTTACTAAGCTACTTCCTTCAACGGATCACCCCCAAAAAGAACAAATTTTCAGAGGTCTATGCCATTGGACAATGTTTTATATCACAGAACAATATCATACAGACAAATTATAACCCAAGTCACTAATTCAACATTTCAATAATATCAAGAATTTACTTTAAACAATAATATCAATTACAGCCACCAGTTATTGAGTGTTTACTTTGTTCCAAGCACTTTTCACACGTTACTTTAAATATTTACTATAATTCTGCATGATAGAACTAGCCCCATTTTAGAGATAAGAAAATTAAGGCAGAGTTTCAACCTAAGTCACTTTGGCTATAAAATCTGCATTCTTTCTAGGATTCTCCTCTATGTAAGTGTAAAACATAGGCCCTGGAGAAGATCCAACAGTGAGCCTATCCATTTTAATTTTCTAATTTGAAGGGAGTCGGAATAAGAGAATATACCCAAATAACCAGGGGCTGGCAGTGTTCGTGTACTTCAAGACAACTGTGCAGAGGTCAGTAGGTTCAAGTATAAACCAGAGGGACCCTCCACTGTCCCAGTCTTCCTACTGCTGGGAGGAAAGATGGGTTCCAGACCAGAGCAGAGAGCACCAAAGTTGCAAATGCACAACACTCTCAAAGAGAAACTCAGCCAGTACCCATATTCCCAAGTACTTGGATTTTTAACCCAAACTCCCACTCAGAGAGAATTTTTTAAAATGAAGTGAAATTTCCCACAGTAAACCCCACTGAGGTGCAGCCAGCAACTCCCCAGAGCCTATTAGCCCTTAAAACACACACAAGCCTATTATTCATAGAATGCTGCTCCTCAGCAATAGGAGTGACTGAGTATACTCTGCTATGTCTAGTGAAGACTAATTTGTAGCCATTAAAATCCTGGTTTTAGCAAATCATCTATAAATTATGACTATATCCATAACAATATGTCTTCTAACACACAGTCCTGAAATTGTTTTTGATGATATTACCAGTAACCTTCATATTGCTAAATTCAGTGGTCACTTCTGGCCCTCATCTTGCCAGACCTCTCAGCAGTATGTGACACAGCTGTCCACTCATTCTTTTTAGAAGCCATCTTTCCTGACTTTTGACACCACATTCCTCTGTGTTTCTCTTCTTCTCAGATTCTCAAGTATTCAACATCTCATTGGCAGAGCTCAGTTCAAGGCACTCTTGTTCCCTATACAATCACTTTTTATTAGGTTATTTCATCTGTTTCTGCTATAGTTTGAATGTATCCCTTCCAAAATTCAGGTGTTACCAACATGACAGTATTAAGATGCAGAGCATTTAAGAAGTGATTAGGCCATGAGGGCACCTTTCTTGTGAATGGAATGAAGGCCCTTATGAAAGAGGCTTCATACAGCATTTGGCCATCATTTGCCCTTCTGCCTTCCATCATGTTAGGATACAGCAAGAATGCCCTCGCCAGATGCCAGTGCCTTGATCCTGGGGTTCCTAGACTTCAGAACTGTGAGAAAATAAATTTCTCTTCTTTTTAAATTACCTGGTCTCAGGTATTCTGTTATAGCAACACAAAACAGACCAGGATAATTTCTTTGGTTTCAAATACCATCTACACGATAACTTCCAAAGGTATGTCATCAGCTCTGAGACTCACTTCTGGGTACAGACTCATGCATACAACTGTTTTCTTAACTTATACAAGTGGTTGTTTTATAGATCCCTCAAAAGTATCATCCAAACATAAAATAATTATTTTATATCACAAACATCACCCTAATACTGGTGCGTACGAAGTTTACTTCTTGTCAATAAATGCTACCACTATCTGCTTGAGTTATCAGGCCATAAATGAAAGTCATCAATCTCAAGTCTTTCTTTTTAATCTGCCAACTCCTATTCATCACTACCTCATAAGTTATCAGTTATAACTCCAAAACATGCCTCACAGCTGTTTACTTCTCTCCATAGCTCCTATCAACAGCCTAATTCAAGCTTTTCGTCCCTCTCATGGTCTACCCAAAGAGCCTCCTAACTTACATTTCTGCTTCTTCTTTTGTTCTCCTTCCAGTTCATCTTCTATGTGACATCCAGAGTAATCTTTTGAAAATGTAAACATGCCCATGTCATTCCACTAGCCAAAAAATTGTAATGGCTTCCCATAGTATTTATAATGAAATCTCTTTTCTTTGGTCTACAGGTCTTGGCTCCTATTTTCCTATCTAACCTCATTATAGGCAGTATCCCTTCTTTCTCTTTGCTCCAGCCTCCTGGCTTTCTTGTAGGCCCTTTTACACACCAAACCCTTTCCCACCTCATGGCCTTTGCACCTGCTATTTCCTCTTATTAGAATGTTCTTAACCCCATTCTTGAATGGCTTTTTCCTCATCCTTTATAAAGCCTCTACTTAAATGTCAGCACACCAGCTCTAAACATCAATCTGAAATAGGTGCTCCATTCTTAAAGTTAGTCCCTCTCACAGGACCTGTCTTCCCCCTTAATAAAACTTATATTTTCATATTATACATTTAAATGTTTATGTTGGCTGGGCATGGTGGCTCACACCTGTAATCCCAGCACTTCGGGAGGCCAAGGTGGGCAGATCATCTGAGGTTGGGAGTTCGAGACCAGCCTGACCAACATGGAGAAACCAAATCTCTACTAAAAATACAAAAA
>NW_012118443.1:641852-662862 GCF_000951035.1 Colobus angolensis palliatus
TGCATTTCTGGGTTTTCCCAATTTCTCGCAATGAGTACAATTTACTTTTAAAATCAGAAACAAAAAACTTTCAGGCAGCTTTCCTGTTTTTTAGTTCACCGTATTATAAAAAGCGAAAACTGGAAATAATAAGAAATCTACACATATGTTATGACTAGTTCAGCTCATGCGAAATACGTCGGTTATTTCCTGGATGCTGGAATGTATTAGCTATCAATCAAGTGATTAATCTTTTTGACTTGAAATAAAATTTACATCTTAGCTAATGTCTTATACTACTAAATAAATAATTGTTAATTCTTTGGAAAATGTGCAGTGGCATATCATTCTATGCCTATTAAAGGGGTGTAAAATTTTAAGGAAAGACAATTATTAATAATATTAATTGATGTTATACACCCAGAAACAGCTACATTTTAAAGAATTTTAACTTGTGTCCTAAAAAGTCTTGTTCTGAATATCAATAATACTAGATTATCAAAAGTACTTACGAATCTAATTACAATAACCTCTGGCACAGGCACAATGCACATGTACAAATATGTGGAAGCCAAGCACTTTTACATAACGATACTGTATTATGTTTTCATAATCTTATAGTTAGGAAACTATTCTTTTATTCCCCAAGTATGAAAATTTTCAGTTATTTGAAAAAAAGTATGTAAACTTAAATTTGTTAAAACCATAAAACAATGTTCCCTTTAAAATTCCAAGCAAAAAATGAAAAACAATTCACAATCAAGTCTTTCAAAGTTTTCCTTTGTTTTATGCTTGAGCTAATCGGATAAATAGCTACTTTTCCAATTTAGGAACAAATCTTGCAGAAAATGATAGAATAGAAATACTCCTCATTTCTAAATCAACTGATTATTAAACTACTTCAGAGAAGCAGTACTGGGAAGAACACTCAGTAACTTCATCTATTTATGGCACCAAGCAGATGAACTATGTTTTGATTAAAATGTTCAGAAAGTTTTAATATATTATGAAGGCCCAGCACAACCATCCAGTCTCACATTCACTTGTCAACTGAAGTGAAAGTGATGAAGAAAAAAGGTCATCTGAACAACTGCACATCTTTAATTCAATTATTATGTTATAATTAAATCTTAGCAGCCATGATATACGGCCACAGTTTCCAGAGATTAGACAAGAGTAAAATAGATGAGTACAGCAGGCAGAATATTCTGACATAATATTAAGATAAATTGAATCTAAAAGTGCAATTTAGGACTATAAATATCCAACCTGCATGAAGGATACCAAACATGCAAACACACACAGCTATACACAGAAGGTTTACATTCTCATACTCTTCCTCTTGGAAATAAAACACTGACCTCACCAGAGAATCCATAGCCCTCTTCTTCTAGCAGAAAGAGATATACTTCTGTTATATAATTCATTATCCAAGACATTTTTTTCACAATCCAATAATACAAAACTCACTTTATTATAACAAGTAGAATATCTGAAAGCTTTATCTAGATCTTACAATACTACAGATCAATGAGATGTAGCTACAGATATAAAAATACATGTACACACTACACACACACACACACACACAGAGAAGTAAAATGACTTCCTTCTAATGTTCTTGGTTATGACAAAATATTTCACATAAGTGACTGTCATTCAATTTTTAGGATCTTGTTTCTAGGAAGTCACCTAACTCTTTAACCACCAACAAATGAGTACCTACATCATGTCTCTGTAATTTTCACACATAAAACATAGAAAGAACTAAAGTCTACCAGCATTTAAAATTATATTATAGTGTTTTAAAACTTTAGTTAAAACAATTATTAAAGTTTTATCATATACTTTAAAATAAAAATATCTTATGAAACTTCTTTTAACATGTCATTACTTGCTATTAATTATTTGATTAGTAACATGTTTCACCCTCTGAATGAAAAAAAACCTGATTCAGTTTATCCAAGAGATCCTTACTGGGAAATATGAATTAACTTTATAACATATCAGTTAGATGTTCATTTATGTGAGACAAAACATCTTTAAATGAACTGGGCAGACTATGTTAAGTTAGATTATTTTAATTTAAATGGTTATATAAATCCAATTGAAAATAAACCTGAAAAAATATAATGTATTGACACCAAACCTGAAGTATTTGAATATCTCAAAACAGTTCACACAGATGCTCTATAAATGTTGTGGACTAGCATTCATTACAAAATAAACAACAATGAATTTCATAAACTCAAAACAAACTTTTGATCGATTATCTTTAAAACTCTTCCAGGGCAATAATTCTTAGATTTTTAAAAATTCTTAAATTTCATTATTCCCTTTGTAAAACTTTTACAACACTTTCTCCTTTTCCTGGAAGTATTGCATAAAATATGATATCTAGGCACGGTTTGAGCACTGATATTTTTAAATTCTCAATGTTTATTTTTGTGAATTTTATTTATTTAATTTAATTTTGTACTATGAATTTTGCAGGAAAATAGAAACATTGCAAAACTAAGCCTGAGAATTATTTTCATTCACGAGTGATCACAGCAAACTTTTACTCTGCCAGTGACAAATTATGTTGTTTCACACCAACTCTTCCCCTGAGAGCAACTAGAAAAGGTAGACGAAATATTTTAAAAAATCATTTTGGAAGCACCAGAGACCTAACAAAAGGTTATAATTTATGGAACAAAAAAACATGGACAAAAGAGAGACCAGGAGAGAAGCCCTAAAAGGCTGTTTTTGGGGAAAAAAAAAAAAAAAGCCAAACTAGTCAGTCAGAGATTTTAGCAGTGTATATGCATGTTTGGTCTATATTTCTTTCCATTTATAATATGTCTAAACCTTTAAAAAGTGAGAGAGAAAAATTACCAAAAAAAAATAAGTCAACAAATCTTTAGGCTGGGATTCCAAAGGGCTACAATCGAGAAGGATAAATCAGAAGAACAACCCTCAGGAGCAATGAAAGCCAGATTAGCATCATTCAAACGTTTAAGGAATTAAGGTGAACTTTTACTAGCCTTTCTGTATCTAAAAGTAAAAGTAAACCTCCTCTAGAAAAATATAAAATCATTCAAACCTTTGCATTATCTCTAATTTTTCATATACCACATGCAGCAATTGTCATCAGAAATTAGAACTTCTGTTCCAGCTCTATGTAACAGATCATAGCAGCCTATAGCAGACCAAGATCTCAAATAAACAACATTATACCTCACAGAACTAGAAAACAAAGAAAAAACTAAGCTCAAAGTCTGTGGAAGAAAATAATAAAGATCAGAGAAGAATAAATAAAATAGAAACTAGAAAGATAATAGAAAATAACAATAAAACTAAGAATTGATTTTTTGAAAAGGTAAACAAAACTGACAAACCTTTAGTCAGACAGAAAAAAAAGGGAAGACAAATACATAAATTCAGAAATGAAAGAGGAGACATTACAACTGATACCACAGAGATACAAAAGATCATGAAAGACAACTATAAACAAGTTACCTACAAATTGGATAACCTAGGTAAAATGGATAAATTCACAGAAACATACAACCCAAAAAGACTGAATTAAAAAAAGAGAGAACACCTGAGTAAGCAAATAATGAATAAAATGGCTAAATCAATAATAATAGAAAAGAAATATCCCATCAAAGGAAAAACAAGGACCAGATGACTCACACAGAATTCTACCAAATATTAAGAGAAAAAATACGGGCTGATTATCCCTTATCTGAAATGCTTGGGACAGAAGTGTTTCAGATTTCAGAATTTTTCAAATTTTGGAATACTGTATATACATTTTAGGATATCTTGGGAATGGGACCCAAGTCTAAACATGAAACTCCTTTGTTTTATGGTTTAGTGTGTGTCTTATTTATGCTCAGTGTATGTCTTATATATCATATACAATAACTTCAGTAATTTTGTTCATGAAACAAAGTTTTGATCGCATTTTACTGTGACCCATCAGATGAGGTCACATGTAAAATTTTCCACTTGTGGCATTATGCCAACACTCAAAAAGTTTCAAATTTTGGAGTATTTTGGATTTTGAGCTTTCAAATTAAGGACAATCAATCTGTAATACCAATCCTTCTAAAATACTTCCAAAAACTGAAAAAAAGGGAATGCTTCCAAACTCATTTTACAAGTCTAGCATTGCCCTGTGTGATGGTTAATACTGAGTGTCAATTTGGTTGGATTGAAGGATGCAAAGTATTGCTCCTAGGTGTGTCTGTGAGGGTGTTGCCAAAGGAGATTAACGTTGAGTCAATGAACTGGGAGAAGCAGGGCCACTCTCAATCTGGGTGGGTACCATCTAATCAGCTGCCAGTACACTAAAATAAAGCAAGCAGGAAAAGATGGAAAAGCAGACTTGTTGAGTCTTCCGGCCTTCATCTTTTTCTCGTGCCAGATGATTCCTGCTCTCAAATATCAGACTCCAACTTCTTCAGCTTTTGGACTCTTGGACTTATACCACTGGTTTGTGATTGTGTGAGTCAATACTGCTTAATAAACTCCCGTTTATACATACATCTATCCTATCAGTTCTGTCCCTCTAGAGAACCCTGACTAATACACCCTGATACCAAAGCCAGACAAAAACATTATAAGAAAAGAAAACTAAAGGCAGCTGTCTGTGATGATCACAGGTGCAAAAATCTTTAACAAAATACTATCAGCCTGAATTCAACAGTACATTAAAAGAATCATTTATCATAAGTGGGATTTATCACTGGGATGCAAGGATGGTTCAACATACACAACTCCATAAAGATGATACAGTACATTAACAGAACGAATTACGAAAACTATATGATCAACTCAATGGAGCTGAAAAGGCTTTTAACAACATTCAAGAACGTTTCCAGATAAAAAGTTCAAAACAAGTTAAGTTTTAAAGGAATAAACCTCTATACAATAAAAGACATTTATGAAAAGCCCACAGCTAACATCATATTGAAAGCTTTTCCTCTAATTCAGGAACCAGACAAAGATGCCCACTCTCACCTAGGACTGCAAGTTCTAGCCAGAGCAATTAGACAAGAAAAAGAAATAAAAGGTATGCAAATTGGAAAGAAAGAAGTGAAACTGTTTCTATTTGCTAATGACATGATCTTATATAGAGAAAGTTCTAAAGACTCCACCAATAAACTATTTCAACTGATGAAGTCAGTAAAGTTACAGGATACAAATTCAACACAGAAAAATCAGTAGTGTATCTTTACACTAACAACAAATTATCTGAAAAGTAAATTAAGAAAATCCCATTCACAATAACATTAAATAAAAAAAACACAAAATACTGAAGAGTAAATTTAACCAAAAAGGTGAAAAACCTGTATAATAAAAACAAAACACTGATGAAAGAAATAATTATGACACAAGTAAATGGAAAACTATTCTATGTTCATGGACTGAAAATGTAATATAGTTAAAATGGCCATATTACATAAGTGATGCAATCTCTATCAAAATTCCAAGTCATTTTTCAGAGAAATAGAAAATACAATCCCAAGTTTTATACAGAACCACAAAAGATCCCACATAGCCAAAGTAACCTTGAGAAAAAAAGAACAAAGCTGAACGCATCACACTACCTGACTTCAAAATCCACTACAATGCTATAGTTACCAACACAGCATGTTATTGGCATAACAACATATAATGACCAGTGGAACACGATACAGAGTACAGAAATAAATCCATGCACAACACAGCATGTGGAAAGGGAAGATGTTGATCAAAGTGTACAAAATTTCAGTTAAGCAGGAGGAATAAGTTTTAATGATCTACTGTAGAAAAAAGTGACTATAATAATAACACACTGTATATTTCAAAATTGCTAAGAGAAGATTTTAAATATTTTCACCACAAAAAGAATACTAAGTAGGTGAGGTACTGGATTTCTTAAACAACCTGATTGAATTATTCCCATAATGTAAACATTTAAAATATCACATTGTATCCCATAAATATATAATATGCAACTATTGTCAATTAACAGTTAAAACAAAAACTTGAAAATTTAATGAAACAACTGAAAGAGATTAAAAGGGACCAAAGAACAAACAAAACAATTGGCAAGCCCTTACCTAAACTAATTTTAAAAAGAGAGAAGTCACAAATAAAATAATAAATGAAAGAGAAAACGTGACAAGTGATGGTACAGGAATAAAAATGATCATAAGGGACTATTATGAACAACTTTAGCCAACAAATTGAATAACCCAGAAGAAATGGAAAAATTCTTAGAAACATATAACCTTCTAAAGCTGAATCATGAAAAGATAGGCAACTTGAACAGACCAATAGTGAATAAGAGATTGAAGCAGTAATCAACAAGCTCAAAAGCAGTAATCAAAAGGAAAAGCCTGGGACTTGATGGCTTCTCTGATGAATGCTACCAAACATTTAAACAAGAATCAATATCAATCTTCCTTAAATTCTTCCCAAAATATTAAAAAAAAAAAAAAGAAATACCTTCCGACTCATGGAGTCAGCATTATCATCATACCAAAACTAGACAAGGGCACAACTGGAAAAGAAAATTATAGGCCAATATCCTTGGTGAATATGGATGTAAAAATCCTCAACAAAATACAAATAGACTAAATTAAACAGCATATTAAAAGGATCATCCTTGTCTATAATCCTCACTAGCTAGACACCTGGTATCAACAACTAATGGCATGGGTTGCCTAGAGGGCAGCTTAGATTTTTCTCAGTTTTCCTATAATATTCTGAATTGATAAAATAAATTTGACAGTAGTGCTTATAAATTTTTCAAAATGCCTATGTAAATTGAATTTTTTATAATCCCCATAAAATAAAAATACAAATAGGGTGGACATTGTTCTGTACTTCATGTTGTTTGCAAGAAACTGATCACCACATTTAAAACTTGGAAAAGACAGCTACTATATCAATGATTAACTATAGAATAAAATTTTAGGCTGTGGTTTTTCAATATACATGTACTATCACAAAAATCTTATGTTGTGATTTATCTTTATTTAAAACTTTAGATGCATCACATTTAAAGAAAATTGTGACTGCATAAGGTTTCTAACTGGACTATACTATGAGTATCAGGATTTCTTTTTTTTTTTTTTTTCAATATACAGCCTAGATATATTTTGGGTAAAGATAAATGCTCTTTAGATAAATAGAGTAGATGTTTACCTTAATCTTGTTGTCTTTTTCCTTAATTTTCAAAATAAAAGGCTGGCAACCTACATTGACAACCTTCATATTTTTCCTTCAAATGTTACTGATTCATGTAGCAAAACCCTGTCACACACTGATTTAACATACATAAATGTCAACAAAACATATCAGTATTATTCATGCCAATAATAGAAAAGAGACACACCTAATTAAAATTAGGTGTTTATTATTCATGCCAATAATAAAAGAAAGAGACACACCTAATTAAAATCATAGCTACAACTCAAATAATTCATATTTTATTTTGTAATATAATTGGCAGTACACAAATATATTGACTATAAATAAACCATAGATCTCAGTCATTGTTTATTGATTGTCTATCAAAGAAATTGTAAGGATGGGACTTTCATTTCCAGAAAGATGGAGTCATTTCTCTATTTTTCTTGCAAAGTACAACTAAAAACACTGAACTACATTATAGTTATTTCTTTACTTTATCAATGTCGATATTCTGGTTTTGATAATGTACTAGAGTTTTTAAGATATTACCACTTGGGCAAAGTGAGGAAACAGGACATAGGATTTCTCTGTATTATTTCTTACGTAAGGACAAACACAAACCAAAAATTAAAAATAAGAAGGTTAAGCCAGAGGTGGTGGCTCACGTCTATAATCCCAGCACTTTGGGAGGCCAGGGCACACGGATCACAAGGTCAGGAGTTTGAGACCAGCCTGGCCAACATGGCGAAACCCCATCTCTACTAAAAATACAAAAAAATAATAGCCAGGCATGGTGGCAGGCACCTGTAATCCCAGCTACTCAGGAGGCTGAGGCACAAGAATTGCTTGAACCCAGGAGACAGAGGTTGCAGTGAGCTGACATTGTGGCACTGCACTCTAGCCTGGGAGACAAGAGCGAGACTCCATCTAAAAAAGGAAAATAAGAGGCTTAATTCTTCCTGTTGATAATAGAAAATATTTCCCTCCCTCCTTTTATTCAGAGCATTTACTTTGGAAAACATGTAATTACAAGTACTTTCTCTCTCTGAAATGTATATAAATCATTTTGAAAACTCTGGTCAGCTTTGTAACCCGGGAATGTCTTTCTCAAAACATAGGAGCCATCTTTATATAATGTAAACATCAAAATAAATTGCACCTCTGTCTCCCAGTGTCTGTGGGAAAGCAGGAGCCCAATTTTGGTAGAGTCATTGTTCCAAGTTGCAAAACGACCTTTTGTCCTAAAGACAGGAAGTTTGTTTTTCCTCCATATAAAGCCAATTACCTTACACAGATGGTTATGATGGAGTTCAGGAGAGCCCCAAAATTGGGGCTTAGCCTGGGAGGTTCTTAACTTCACCTAGAAAAGAATGCAAGGGCAAGCTGGTGGTGTTAAACAGCAACTTTTATTGAAGTGTCAGTGTACAGCAGTAGCAGAGTTACTGCTCTTTGCAAGCAGGGCTACACAATAGGCAGTGTGCCAAAGTAGCAGCTCAAAGGTGCTTCTGCAGTCATATTTATTTTACTACATTTTAACTACATGTAAATTTACTACATTTTAACTACATGCAAATTAAGGAGCAGTTTATGCAGAAATTTCTAGAAAAAGAGTGGTAACTTCTAGGTCATCAGGTTGTTGTCATGGAAAGGGGCAATTAATTCCAGGTGTTGTCACGGCAATGGCAAATTGACATGGCACATTGGTAGACATCTTATGGAAAGCTGCTTCTATACCAGCCCTGTTTTTGCTAGTCCTCAATTTGGTCTAGCGTCTAAGCCCCACCTCTGGAGTCGAGTCTCAACTTCCACCTCAGTTATACTATGAGAAAATGAGATTTTTTTCCTGTGATACAAGGACGATTCAAATAAAGCAAATCAATTAATGCAATATACAGTAAAACAGATTAAAAGATAAAATACCATGACCATCTCAATAGACACAGAAAAAGCACTGGACAAAATTCTACAACGTTTCCTGATGAAAATACTTAGTAAATACTTTACCTGAACATAACAAAACCATATACATAAAGCCTACAGCAACATCATACTCAGTGGTGAAAAACTGAAAGCTTTTCCTCTAAAATCAGGAAAAAGGTAAAGATGACAATTCTCATCACTTCTAATCAACATAGTGTGAAAATCCTAGCCAGAGCACTTAGACATGAAAAAGAAATAAAAGGTATCCAAATCAAAACAGAGGAAGTAAAATTATCTTCGTTTGCAAATGACCTTATAGGTTAAAAAAAAAAAAAAAAAATCCCAAAGACTTCACAAAAACTATTAGAAATAAACAAATTCATAAGTTGCAGATATGAAATCTATATACAAAAATCAGTAGTGCTTTTATACACCAACAATGAACCATCCAAAAAGATACTTAAGAAATAATTTCTTTCTAACAGAATCAGAAAGAATAAAATACTTGGTGATAAACTTAACTAAGAAGGTAAAAGACCTGTGTACACTGAACACAAAGCATTAATGAAATAAATAAGAAAGACAAAAAGAAATGGAAAAACCTCTCATGTTAATGGATTGGAAGAGCAAAATAATCACACTACCCAAAGTGATCTTGATCTTTGATTCAATGCAATAATTATCAAAATCCTAATGGCATTTTTAATAATAGACAAAAAAATCTTAAAATTCATATGGAACCACAAAAGATCCTGAATAGCTAAAGCAACATTGAAAAAGAACAAAGTTCGAGGTATCACACTTCCTGATTTCAAAATACACTAAAAAGCTATAGTCATTAAAATAATATAGTACTGATAACAACAGCCACATGGATCATTGGAATAGAAGAGAAAACTCATAAATAAATTCACACATAGATGTTTAACTGATCTTCAACAAGGGTGTCAGTGGGGAAAAGATAATTTCTTCAACAGATGGTGTAGAAAAAATTTGATATTCATATGCAAATACACATACACAAAAGACTACTCAATGAAGTAAAGACATAATGTAAGATGTGGAACTGTAAAACTCCTAGAAGAAAACATAGGGTAAAAGTTTCATGACATTGGTCTTGGGCCATGAATTCTTGATTATAACACCAAAAGCATAAGCAGCAAAAGCAAAATTAGACAGGTGGGAGTAACTCAAATTAAAAAGTTTTTCCACACCAAAGGAAAGCAGAGTCAAATGGCAACCCACAGAAGGAGGAAGTATTTGTGTACCATCTGATGAGGGATTAACAACCAAAATATAAAAAGAAATCAGAAACTCAGCAGCAAAACAATCAAATAACTCAATTTAAAAATAGGCAAAAAAAAAAAAAAAAAACCCTTGAATAAACATTTCTCCAAAGAAGATACACAAATGGTCAACAGGTATATGAAAGGATGCTCAACATCACTAATCATTAGAGAATTGTAAATTCAAAATTCCCTGAGATACTGTTTCATGCCTGTTAGAATGGCTTATAAAAAAAAAAAAAAAAAGAATTGTTGTTGAGGATGTGGAGAAATTAGAGCATTTGTGCACTACTGGTGGAATTGTAAAATGGTGCAGCCGCTGTGGAGAACAGTATGAAATTTCCAAAAACTAAAAATATATTTATCATGTGGTCCAGCAATCCCACTTTTGAGTGTATATTCAAAAAAACTCAAATAATAATTTTGAAGAGATATCTGCGCTCCTATGCTCATTACAGCATTATTCACAATAGTCTACATACTATGGGACATGATTCAGCCTTTAAAAGGAAGGAAATCCTGCCATTTGCAACAACATGGATGAATCTGGAAGACATTATGCTAAGTGAAATAAACCAGACACAGAAGGACAGATACTACAAAATACCACTTATATGATGAATTTAAAATAGTCAAATTCATAGAAGTAAAAAGTAGAAGAACATCTGTCAGGGGCTGAAGGGAGGGGAAACTGGGAAGAATTAGTCAAAGGGTATTAAGTTTCAGTTATGAAAAATGAGTAAGTCCCAAAGATCTACTGTACAGCATGGTACCTAGGGTTAACTATACCATATTCCATACTTAAAAATTTGCTAAAAGTGTAGATATTAAGTGTTCTTATCACAAAAAATCACGTGGTATATATATAATGGCATATTATTCAGGCTTACAAAAGAAGGTAATCCTGCCATATGCAGCAATATGAATAAATCTGGAGGACATTATATTAACTGAAATAAACAACTCACAGAAGGACAAATACTGTGTAATTCCCCTTACACGAGGTATCTAAAATAGTCAAACTTATAGAAACAGCAAAGAATGGTGGTTGCCATTGGCTGTGGAGGAGAGAAAAACGGGGAGTTATTATTGTTCAATGGGTATAAAGTTTTAGTTATGCAAGATGAGCAAGTTCTATGTCAATAGTTAATAAAACTGTACTGTATACTTAAAATTTTTAAAGGGCATATATTAAGTGTTCTTATCACATGAAAATAAAGAAAATCAAAGCAAAGCAAATCAGAACGAATATTAAAAACAACTTATTAAACTTTCAAGCATAAAAACAATTTGAAACATTAAAAGAAAACATGATCTACTCAGAATATCAATCTTGAATGACTAATACCAAGACACAGTTTAGTGAAAGTACTTAATATTATTTTAAAAAGAGAAATAATCCACTAGCCATTCATGCAGAATGAGTACATGGCTTAAAATAAAATTATATTTTCATAAAACTTTTTGTCAGAAATGCTTTATGACAGAATAAAAATGAAATAATATATTAAATATATGCAAGGAAAGAAAATGTGATCAAAAGATTTCATGTTCTTCCAATACAAAGGACACAAATTGTTATCAACATGAAAGAACTACAGAAATATTGTTCCTATGAACTTTTCTAAGGAATTTACTAAAGATTGATTTTTATAAAACCATAATTACTAGAGAAATATTGACATATAGAGTAGTGGTGAGCATTACTTACAGAACTAAGACTAAATTATGGCTGAAAAAGAAAAAATAAAGCATGAATGGCAATATAATCTGCTAATGTTGGTATAGTATAACATTATTCCAACTGATACATGAAAATCTCCAATGATCTAGGCACTAAGCATCAAAGAGTACTAGTATCACAAAAGAGTAAAAACAAGACATCATTTGCTTTCCAATGAAAAGTTCATACAACCACCAATAGACCTGTTAAAGAAACTAAATCTCTGTTCAACCTTCAGATTCAATTTGCCAAATTGTAATGCAAATAACAGAAAAAATATAATGAAATGCACCATAAGCACACAGTCAACAAGATTCTGACTGTGTAACTACAGGTCAAATTAGCTTGTTAGCATTATATATATCATATACATTATAATCATTATATATTTCTCCTATATAATCCTGAGGATTAGATGGTAGAAACATATCAGTTTAATTCCCTGATTCTGGTTATTATATTATGATTATGGAAGAACATGTCTTTTATGTAAATAAAGCATTCAGATGTTGTGGGGCATATTGTCAGCAACTTATTTTCAAATAATTTAAAGGGAAAAAACATACTTTATACTCTATTTGCACCTTTTCTGTAAGTCTGACATATTTTCAAATTTTAAAAAATAACTTTGAATCTAGAAGGTAACAGAAGCATAACATAATAAACTGGGATATAATTAAAGCCTCTCAAAAGAGAATTTTTAGCCTAAAATGCATGTATTAGAAAAATGACTAACAATAACTGTTAACCTATTATTCTCAAGAACTTGGAAGAGAAAGACTGGGTGCAATGGCTCACGCCTGTAATCCCAGCACTTTGGGAGGCCAAGGCAGGCAGATCATTTCAGGTCAGGAGTTCAAGACTAGCCTAAATGGAAAAACCTTGTCTCTACTAAAAATACAAAAATTAATCAGTCCTGGTGGCACACACCTGCAGTCCCAGCTACTTGGGAGGCTGACCAATGAGAATCACTTGAACCCAGGAGATGGAGGCTGCACTGAGTCGAAATCACGCCACTGCACTCCAGCCTGGATGAAAGAATGAGACTGTGTCTCAAAAAAAAAAATAAAAGATCAAATGAAACCCAAAAATGAGAAAAAAATTAGTTGCAGTAACCAGTGACAGTTTTTTAATTAGAGATAACCATTAAAGCAAAATTTGATTATTGCAAAGACTAATAATTGATAAACCTTTGCCAAGAAGAACCAAAAAAAAGAAACACAAATTATCAATATAAGAAGGTAAAAAAAGGGACATCATTATAGATCCCACAGAAAATACACATATCGTAAGTGTGTATTACAAGCAGCGTTATGCCAATAAATTGAAAATTCAGGTTAAATGGATAAATTCCTGAAAAATCATGGCATACAAAACTGACAGAAGGAGAAACTGAAATTGTAAGTAGACATGTATGTAACGAAGATATTGAATCTGATATTAAAACCTCCTATAATGAAATGTCCAGACTCGGAATGTTTTAGCAGCAAACTTTTTCAAACATTTAACTAAAATACAACACCAATTTTACTCATATTCCTTCAAAGAGAAAACAGAAATGCTTTCAAGCAGAAGTAATGAGGCTTGCCTAATCTTAACAACAAAAGCTACAAGTTTATGATAAAGAAGTAAATTTATAGATCAACATAATTTGTAACAGGCAAAAGTGTAACAAATAGTAGTAAGGCCTAGTAAGCAATATACTTAAAAGACCATACATCATTATTCAGTGGGAAACATTATGGAAACGTGTTTTATGAAAATCAAGCATGTATTTCACCTTAATGACAAAATAAAAATCATATACTCATCTGAATAAATGCAAACACATGAAAATTTTACCCATGGAATCAAGAACAAGAGTGCATCCTGTCACCACTTTTATTAAACACTATACAAGAGGCCCCTGTCAGTACAGTGAAGATAAATGTATGTATAAATTGACAAACAGATTCTAAAATTTCTGTTGAGCTGTATAAAGCTAAGAATATCCTAGAAATAGGGTTTGAGAACTATGGCCCATAGGCCAAATCTGGCCTGCTGCTGGTTTTCGTAAGTTAAGTTTCACTGAAGCACAGCCCCATCATCATTCATTTACATACTGTCAATGGCTGCTTTTATGCTACAGTAGCTAGAGAGACCATAAGGCTCACCTAGCCTAAAATCTTTGCCCTGGCTCCTATTTACATTTGACCCTTTACAGAAAAATATTTGCCAGCCCCTGCCCTAGAAAATCTAAAGAAGAAGAAGAAAAAAAAAAACTGCAAAGCTCACGCCGCCAGCACTAGTTATTAAAACAGCATGGTATTACACAATAGAATCCTCAACAAGGTCCTCCCATATACAGTTATTTGTGATAAAGGTGATGTAATTGTGCAGCGGAGAAAGGCGATCACTTCAACACATGTTCCCGAGTCAATTCGACACTATATGGCATCAAAGTAAATTTCATCTCAAACCATATACAAAAATTAATCCTAGAGGAACCATAGGTCTAAACACGAAAGGTGAAACAACAAAACTTCTAAAAGGTAACACTGGGAAATACCATCATGGCCTTCAGAGAATAAGACTTTCTTAAAAAGAACGAAAGCACAGATCATAAAGTATATGTTATGATTATAAAGGATCATATTGCTATGTTAGATTAAATTAAAATTATGAACTTCTGTTCATCAAAATACACTATTCAAAGAGTAGAATGCCACACTATATAAAGGGAGAAGATAATTGCAAGATACGCAAGCAACAAGGAATTCCTGTCCTGAAGATATAACTCCTGAGAATTAGTAAGAAAATAGGCAACACTTCTTAAAAGAGAATAGCCAAATGGCCATTAAGCCTACCTAAAGGTTCTGAACCATAGTAATCATCGACAAGTTAAAAAACAAAAACAGGGTACCTTTACCCACTAATCAGAATGGAAATATTTTTAAAACTGGCAATAAAAAGCATTGGCAAAGATGTACGGCAATACAAGTGGCAGATGGAAAATTCTGGAAAACCATTTGACAGTATCTACTGAAGATGAAAATATGCATTCCTCCTATGGCTCAGATAATTCACTCCTACATAAAATATTAGGAATATGTGAATGTTAAGACCCAAAAGATATGTACAAGAATGTTCTAAACAGATAATAATATTTAGTAACTGGGAACAAGCCAAAAATCTGTCCAAAGTAGAATGGATAAGTACATTGGGGCATACTCATAAAACAGAGAACCATGCAGCAACGGACATGAACAACCTCTTGCCACAGGCATGGATAGAGCTCACTGAAATAAACAACATAATTAAGTATAAACTATATGATTCTATGTATATAAGGCTTAAAAATGGGCAAAACTATTCTATAGTGTTAGAAATCAGAATGGTAGTTCAATTTAGGAGGAGGGAAGGAACACAATAAAAATTCCTGAATTTCTAGGAATGTTCCCTTTCTTGATCTAGATGGTGGTTACATGGCTGTGTTTACTTCTAATTCATTGTGCTATATAATTTGTGCCGTTCATTTGAATGAGTTTTACTTTGATAAAAAGGTATATTAAAAGTGGGACAGAAAAAATAATTTAAGAGATCAAAACATTCTGGATGTGCTTTTTAGCTAACAATGAGAAAAGTTCTGTCTAAAGTGTGATTCTTGTTCAATTGAACACATGATATGCATAGAGCTAATAGAGTTCAACTAAGCTTTATAAACTACGGGCAACTTATATTAACCCACAATTTCTACTTATCTATATCCAGGAATATTTGTAATACTATTTTATGTTCTTTTCTGAACAGAAAGATTCCAATGCCAATCTGCAGATCTCTTTCTAAAACTGGTATTGCTGACACTGGAAATCCAAATGGATCAATATAGTATTTGTCTGTGTAACATACAACATATTTTTGCTGAAATATTAATGGCCACACATTTCATAAAATATATTGGCTTTACTAAGTTCTTTCAACTACATGTCACACAACTGTTTTTACAAGAACACAGTAAACGTCTTCCATTACAATCCCCTCAATCAATCACAGGAAGGCTTTATACATATTGGGAGACTCCTTCCAATATCCACTAAAGAAATATAATGCTGTAGATTGAATGCACAGCAGAATAGTGCAATTCAAATCTTTTCTAAAAGAGAGAAAACAAAACAAAATAAAAATATTCAGCTGCTCTGCAACATGCATTCAGTAGTGAAGAAAGTATCAGTAGCCATGCAGAACGGTTTATCAATTAGGAACAGTGATGGCCTAAAAATTTTAAAAGCTTCCTCTCTCCTGTATCAATAGTTTTATACGTTTCATAATAATATTTCTCTAAAACAAAAATGAAAGAATGTAATGAATATCCCCAAGCCTTAAGAGATATATAACATGTTGTCAATTGATGCAATAATTCAAATTCCAAAACATGTAGTTAAGCTTAGAATAAAGAGTAGAAGAACAAGTTTTAGGCTTCCATAACTAGTTACCATGACACATACATGTTCTCACATTTAATATAAAAAAATGTGGTCTATATAGCAATTTATCTACAGGGATCATTCCACCACATAAATTCTGAAACCATGACATTAAACTGTGTGTGCCTGTGTTAAGAAGCTAAATTTGGGTGTCCCTATATTTGGGTGTTCAATCAAATATTAATTGAACACCTTTTTTTTTTTCTTTTTTTTTTTTAAGAGTATTGCTCTGTCACCCAGGCTGGAGTGCAATGGCGGGATCTCGGCTCACTGCAACCTTCCCCTACTAGGTTCAAGCGATTCTGCCTCAGCCTCCCGAGTAGCTGGAATTACAGGCACCCGCCACCATACCATGCTAATTTTTGTATTTTTAGTAGAGATAGGGTTTTACCATGTTGGCCAGGCTGGTCTCTAACTCCTGACCTCAGGTGACCTGCCCACCTCAGCCTCCCAAAGTGCTGGGAATACAGGCCTGAGCCAGTGCACCTGGCCCTCAACACCTTTTAAGAACAAAGAACAAAGAAAGGTCGGTCGCGGTAGCTCACGCCTGTAATCCCAGCACTTTGGGAGGCCGAGGCGGGAGGATTACGAGGTCAGGAGATCGAGACCATCCTGGCTAACACGATGAAACTCCGTCTCTACTAAAAAATAGAAAAAAATAGCCAGGCGTGGTGGTGGGCGCTTGTATTCCCATCTACTCCGGAGGCTGAGGCAGGCGAATGGCGTGAACCTGGGAGGCAGAGCTTGCAATGAGCAGAGATCGCGCCACTACACTCCAGCCTGGGGGACTGAGCAGAGATCGCGCCACTACACTCCAGCCTGGGGGACAGAGTGAGATTCCGTCAAAAAAAAAAATGAACATAAAAATAAAAAAAAGAACAAAGAAAGCCATATTCTAAATGCTGTGCAGGAGGTTTCACCTTTGGAAGCACAAAGCTAAACAGTGAAGCTAACTAAGACATATAAGAGAGTAAGTTTGCAAAAAAGTTATTGATGTTTGTTGAATAGTATAGTGTGTGTGTGTGTGTGTGTGTGTGAGAGACAGAGAAACACCTAAACAAGTATTATTCGGTATGGAGATGAATAAATGTTAAAATAGCTCAGTGTCAATGGAATGGAGCAGAGCGGAGACAAAGTCAAACTGTAGTAATCAGCATTTGAAAGTAGACTTGTTTGCCTCCACGCTATAATCACTGTAGTTCATAAACAACTTCAGCTTGCCTTTTATCACATACTAACTTAGGGAACCTGGAACAAATTCTATAATTTTAAATGTTTAAAAGTAATTCACAAAATGAATTGGCTATGGATAACTAAAATCCAACTTCAAGAAATTAGTTGGAACATTTTCCCAACTCTGAGTAAAGTGGCCATTCTTAGAGATGCTAATTTTTTATTTCCATTTGCCACTAGGTTTCCATATTTTCGTAATTCATGGTGCTTAAACATCATTTCTAGCTCTGAAATTACTATACACTAAAAATAATTTTAGTTTTACATCCATTACTTCAAGAGTTTTTCATAATTCACAGTCATTGGATAGAATTTATCAACAATATAGTGGTAATTATAATCATGTTAGAGATAATTTTTAAACTGAAAATTTGAACTAAAGATTAATTTTAAATAATTTTATATTCCTTTATTTGGAGCATTTGTTTCAACACATTTTTAAGCTTTATTTTTTCACTTACTCCCCTTATTATCTAAAAGTGATTCATTTCAGAACGTAAATTCATATGGCTTGTTATACATACTTTTCCAAAATATACCTGAATTTAAATATAACCACTATATTATTGAGATAATGCTGATACCTCCATCAATAAATTGATTTTACAGATGTACCAACATTGCTGAGAAAACTCTCAGAGACTCCATCTCATAAAGAGAAAAAAAAAAGGGATGAGTTCATGTCCTTTGCAGGGACATGGATGAAACTGGAAACCATCATTCTCAGCAAACTAACACAGGAACAGAAAACTAAACACCACATGGTCTCCCTCATAAGTAAGAGCTGATCAACGAGAACACATAGACACAGGGAGGGGAACATCACACACCGGGGCCTGTCGGTGGGTGGGGGGCTAGGGGAGAAATAGCATTAGGAGAAATACCTAATGTAGATGACGGGTTGATGGGTGCAGCAAACCACCATGACACACGTATACCTATGTAACAAACCTGCACATTCTGCATATACACCCCATAACTTAAAGTATAATAAAAATAAATAAATAAAAATAAAAGTTTAAATGATTTAAAAGTTAAAAAAAAAAGAAATTCCCACTTTGTCCTTTACAACTGGGTAACTTTGGTCTAGTCATTTAACCTTTCTGTGTTTCATTTTTATCGTGAAACATAAGGATTATAACATAACCTACCTCTTAAAGTTGCTGTGAAAACTAAATTAGTCAATATTTATAAAGGGCTTGGAACATTAGTTAGCCATCATTATTATAAAAGTTGTAAATTAAGTAAGAAATTTATATTTCATTGCTTAGGCAATAGGAAAGCATGAGAAATTTTTTAAGGAAGGGAGATTTTGAGCTGAGGCTGCCCTTAAACTAACTGACCAATACCACTTGGTCAGCACCCACTTAATTAACTCCCGGAACCCTGGTTTAGGTCCAAAATTGTTTGTTGTCCTTCTTCAAACTCCCTTTATCCAATAAAGTTTCCAGTTACCTCATTATTAGGCATTTGCATTGGCCCAGATGTCTGGTACTATAACTTAGGTATCCTTATCCTGGTAACTTTTTGGTGCCTGAAGCAAAGTCATTTTGTGGACACCCTGGTCAATGCTCAGTCCCATCTAGCCTGGCATTTATGGTCAATAAGCAGTTCCACTGTATTGTTTCAGGCCTTTGAGAAAGGGAACTCTGAAGAGAATGACAAGACAGCATGTCTTTCAGGAAGATAATCAAAGAAATGATTAGACAGATGAACATGGAAAAAAGAGGGCATATACTAAGGTAGGAGAATTGTTGCAACACGGATGACAAAAGAGAAAAGGAGTCTGAATAAAAAGGGTGGCTTATCCAAGCGTGGATTTTTCTTTTTTATGAAAGAGAATTCACAGCACTGGATGACGTTAAGTGATGAAGATGTGGGAGAGAAACTCAGGATGACTACAAAAATTGCAGTTTCATATTTTGGCTAGCAGTTTTAGCTATATTTGAAGCAAAGAAGAAGCAGACACAGGGTAAAGATGATGAGTTTACATTTGATATAGAGTTTGAGGTAAATATTGAACTAAATAGAAATGTGCTGGGCACGGTGGCTTACACCTGTAATCACAGCACTTTGGGAGGCCGAGGCAGGTGGATCACCTGAGCTCGGGAGTTTGAGACCAGCCTGACTAACATGGAGTAACCCCGTCTCTACTAAAAATACAAAATTAGCCGGGCGTGGTGGCCGCATGCCTGTAATCCCAGCCACTCTGGAGGCTGAGGCAGGAGAATCGCTTGAACCTGGGAGGCAGAAGTTGCAGTGAGCCAAGATCGTGCCATTGCACTCCAGCCTGAGCAACAAGAGCAAAATTCCGCCTAAAAAAAAAAAAAAAAAAAAGTGCAGAAGCAGTTAGATACAATAAATGTGTATCTGTTTATGGACTACTGACCACCAGCCCATTATCAGTAGAAACAAATTTTAAATTATTTTCCCCAGATTTTAAGAATAAATTAAATGATTTATTCTTGCTCTCTACCCAAAATTGAGGCACAGTGGTAAAATGACTGGCAAATGCACTCTGTGGCACAAATAGCACAAACCTCACTAGGGAAATCTAGCCAGAAACTGTAACCTCATTAAAACAATGCACTAACTTCCTGAGATAACTGGCAACTATAGGCAGATGGAAATGCCTTTTATTTAATATGCCCTCCACCTTCCAATGATCAACTACCCATTTGAATGTGGAGGCACTCTAGAACATAAATTAACAATTCTGTCTCTTCACTTTTGCTTCATTAAACAACATACATTTGTATTAAGAAGCTGAATTTCTACTTTATTTTTAAATATGTTACAAAAAGTAGGCAATATTTGGTATTAATAAGCAGCACAATTAAGATCTTTTTTTTTCTTTTTCTTTTTCTTTTTTTGAGATGAGTCTCGCTTTGTCGCCCAGGCTGGAGTGCAGTGGCACGATCTCTACTCACTGCAAGCTCCGCCTCCTGGGTTCAGGCCATTCTCCTGCCTCAGCCTCCGGAGTAGCTGGACTACAGGTGCCGGTCACCACGCTCAGCTAATTTTTTTTTTTTTTTTTTTTTGTATTTTTAGTAGAGACGGGGTTTCACTGTGTTAGCCAGGATGATCTCGATCTCCTGACCTCGTGATCCGCCTGCCTCAGCCTTCCAAAGTGCTGACATTACAGGCGTGAGCCACCGTGCCCGGCCAATTAAAATCTTTTAAGGTGACATTTTATAAATATCAGCAGTTGATCTCTAAAAATAAGACCTAAC
>NW_012118443.1:663001-697751 GCF_000951035.1 Colobus angolensis palliatus
CTCCTGACCTCAGGTGACCTGCCCACCTCAGCCTCCCAAAGGGCTGGGATTACAGGCGTGAGCCACCGTGCCCGGCCAATTAAAATCTTTTAAGGTGACATTTTATAAATATCAGCAGTTGATCTCTAAAAATAAGACCTAACCCATAAACTTAAATTTTGTAAGAAATCATGTCAAGTTGATGGCAACACATTAAATTTATGTTTGGATAAAGGAAGTAGAAGTTTCAGGCCTACAACATTCCACAAGAAGGTCATAAGTCAGCTAAACAATCACTGTTTATTAAAAACAAAACACAAAGGTAACTTCCCTAAGATAAAAACAATTCAATCTTTGGGTTGAAAAGGACTTACAATGAAAAACAGGAAGTATCATCTTGATCAAGTTATAACTTACTATATCTTCAAGTCCAGTGATTTTTTTTTAAAGTTTTAAACTTACCTCTCTCCATTCTTTATTTCCAACTCCTTGTACATATAAGACACAAACTACAAAAGATGAAAAAATACACACATATAAATGTCTTTTATGAAAATCATATGTGAATGTATACAATTTATCTTTCAGCTATTCAAAAGCTACATCAAAAATAAATGCCTAATTCCTAGTCTTACCCTTGCAAAAAAAAAAAAGGATAGTAAATCATCAAGTGACTAAAAATTAATTTAACTAAACAGAAAACAAACTATTATGCCAGATCTTTATAACTTAGTATGTACTGAGCTTGGCACATAAAATAATACTTGCTAAAGTCTTCATAGATAAATTTTAAAACCATAATTTAAACAATTTGAAATATTTCATTATGTTGTGAAACACAAATCAAGTTATTCCTAAGATATTTACGGTGTTCAAAGGTATAATAGGAAGGAAAACTTGGGGGCAAGTCACGCTTTACATTTAATATTTTAACTTCCTCCCTCAATATTTGTAAATAGGTAAGAAATCCTGTCAACCAAGAAAGGAATTCCCAAAAGGGAGAATAAGGGCTTTGAGTAAAGTTTAAGGGATACACAGTGTCCCGACCACTTGTCAAATGAGCCCTAGGGATTTTTAATACCCCAATTGCAATGCCTTTTTCCCAATGACTACCTCAAGAATTCTGGTAACTGACAAAAACCTTTCCTCTGTAATTCAACCATATTTGTTCACACATTTGTAGAGATAGAGAACTGTTGTATATTCATTTCTAAATATTATAAGATTTGGAAACACATTGATTTATACAGTTCATTCTGGTGTTTTTTAATTCAAACTACCCTTCTCACTTTCCAAGTTATCTCTAATTTTCAGTACCTCTAATTAGTAATCAAACACTTTGGTTCATATCAGATGTTACATATTTCACTTGGTTGTAAGTTTTATATATCACTTTTATTTTATTTTTCTTTTCTTTTTTTTTCCCAAGAGATGGTGGGGGCGGGGGCGGGTCTCACTATGTAGCCTAGGCTGGTCTCGAGCTCCTGGGCTCAGGCAGTCCCCCTGCTTCAGCCTCCCAAAGGGCTGGGATTATAGGCATGAACCACCTTGCCCAACCACCACTTAAAAAAAAAGAAAGAAAAGTATTACTCCATGACTAAAAATAACTTTAAATTATGGTCCATTTGGTTTTCTTTCAAATATAATAATTTCTACCAAATGGCCATAGCATGAGGTTTTAATTTCAAAGTGAACTATCCCACATTGGAGTCATTAGTATTCTCATTTTATTCTCAAAGTGCTCAGTAAGTCCCTCTTTACCCATAGTACCACCCGGGGTTGGCTGATGAGTGTGTAGAGCTTGGGACCACTCCCCTGCTGCTTTCTACGCTTTAAAACAAACCTTTAAACAAGAACTATGAGTTTCATACAACTTTTGCAAAATCAAATGATTTTTCAAAAGGCAAGCAATAAATACTTACTTGGATCAGATTTAGAAAACGTGTCTCTGTCAAGAAGATTTCTGTTGAATAAAACAGAAAATGTTAGCTGGATATAAAAGGAAAATATTTATATTTATATAGACACATTAAAATGTATATGTACATAATTGTGTGTATATATAAACAAACACATACACATATATATGACTAAGTAAACATGTCCTAAGGGTCTGCTTGTATTTATTCAGACTGAACATTACTGGATTCCGAAAATAAAAGAAAGTTTTTATTTTCTCAGACTTGCATTCCAGTTAACCAATAACATGACTCCTTACATCCTAAGATTAAAATCTCTTTAAGAGAACTAATTGTTTTAGGTTTCCATTTAATCCTTCATTAAGAATATAAAGGAGTTCGGCCAAGCGCAGTGGCTCACGTCTGTAATCCCAGCACTTTGGGAGGCCGAGATGGGTGGATCACGAGGTCAGGAGATCGAGACCATCCTGGCTAACACGGTGAAACCCCGTCTCTACTAAAAAAATACAAAAAGCTAGCCAGGCGAGGTGGCGGGCGCCTGTAGTCCCAGCTACTCGGGAGGCTGAGGCAGGAGAATGGCATGGACCCGGGAGGCGGAGCTTGCAGTGAGCCAAGATCGCACCACTGCACTCCAGCCTGGGCGGCAGAGCGAGACTCCGTCTCAAAAAAAAAAAAAGAATATAAAGGTGTTCAACAAATGCTTCCTGAATTGAATTGTGAGTTGCTTGTTAATGCAAAATTGTTTGCAGTTCAGAGCACATGATCACATTAATCCACAAAATTAGAATGCAATTGTGAAGCAGCATCTATTGACATTTGTGTTACATCAACTCTGATGAGTTTTATGTTGCTATTACAGCTTGGGAATTTAAGAGGAACATACAGACCTTGCCTGAAGACTCTTCAGTAAACATTAAAAACATACACAAGGCCATTATTAGCAATTTTTTTCCAGATATTTCTAAAACAGAATAACAATGGAAAATCAAAAATTAGGAAAGCCTGGATTCCTCTGATACCAGTGTACTGCCACCCTTAGTGGTAGTAATGCAGTCCTATACTTTATGCTGATAACAATAACCCTGAGTACTCATTAAAAAGTTAAATCCAGTATGCTCTGATCCACAAGGTAGAAAATTACTAGAAAAATTTCCATCTAAAATTAGTTTTTGTAAAATTATGATTTAAAGCTATATGCTTTTCTGAAAAACTTGATGACTGAAGGGTTCTAAAAGTTCAAATTTGCGTATAATAATCATCTTCCATTAATTGGTAATAATTTGGAATAGCTAAATCACATTCCTATTTGTAATACTTATAATAAAAATCAGGTGTTCAAGCTGTCTTATTTTCCACCAGGACTACTATTCAAGTGCATTTATTTGTACTGCCCTTGGTATTTGAAAAGTCCCTTTTTCATATGAATCTGGCATCCTTTCTTATTTCAGGTTCTCGAAAGTGATTGCCTCCATTGAATCACTATGCACTGAAAAAATAAAAACATATTCAACAAAACAATGCAGCACAGACAATGAAATGAGATCATGTCTTCAAATACTCCTAGAAAGGAGAAACATCAGACATATTCACGTTTGGAATTAAATCAGACTCGAAGACCACTCGTCAGTAATCATATTAAATTAATCCTTTCTGTCCCCTGAGCAGACACCATGACTCCAGCAATGGTTAGCAAACAGTAAATTAAAACATTTCCATTTGAGAAATTACTGTGATATTATATTTATTATACAAAGGTAGTTCTTAAGTGGGAATTCTCCCAATCCTTCCTGTGACTCAAGCTTTTGCTCATTAGGTATCCTAGGAAAATGTTATGCTGTTTCTTTTGGAATTCACAAAAAAACAGAGACGACACTGCAAAACATTGTGATGTGGCTGTGACTCAAAAACTATGCTATATACGTATTTAACAGAAAATAATGTAGTTTCAATGCCTTACTTATGTAAAAAAAAAAACTACATGTTTTAACCACAAATATAAAATAAAGGATTTCTATCAACAATAGAACAGATTACTATTCTCTTTTGAGATGAAGTTTCGCTCTTGTTACCCAGGCTGGAGTGCAGTGGTGCGATCTCTGTTCATTGCAACCTCTGCCTCCCGGTTCAAGTGATTCTCCTGCCTCAGCCTCCCGAGTAGCTGGGATTACAGGCATGCACCACCACACCCACCTAATTTTGTATTTTTAGTAGAGACAGGGTTTCTCCATGTTGGTCAGGCTGGTGTTGAACTACCAACCCCAGGTGACCCGCCCACCTCTGCCTCCCCCAGTGCTGGGATTACAGGCGTGAGCCACCGTGCCCTGCTGAGATTAGTATTCTTAAATCACAAACTTTGTCACTTTGTTTCACTCAGCCATTGTGATCCATAACACATAATGGTAACATCAAAAATAAAACAAGCCAACAAAAAACGCTTTGTGTAATGAGAAGCAAAAATCTATAAATCTTCATAACATAATCTGAAAGTTGCAATTTAACTTTCCAATTTTATTTGGTAATAATTTTACGTGTACTTTGGTCATATGAATATAATAGACTATCTCTGACAGATTGAATTCCCAAAAGACTACTTTACTCAAGCATATATGATTGCAAAGCTGGAAAAGGCAAATATTCTTAGTAATATATACACTGCAAAAAACCAGTGATTGTTAAAATCCATCATTCAGTTTGGATTTATTTTAGGAATAAGAATTTTATCTTCCCAAGATCCTATTAGAAACAAATCCTATTCACATTAAGTAAAACAAGATAGGTATTATTGTGAAGGCCATTTCATAAATTCAGAAACGAAGCTGGGGCTCAGACAAAGTGAGCAAATGAGTCAGTATACACAGCCCAGTACAGAATAATCTAACGGTAGCAACCATTCAGAATCTGATGCTTCTGTTCTTTACAAAATACCTCAGTTTCTGGAGAAGTCCAGAAGACTTCTTATTTTCTATGAATACTGGAAATGTCAAAGGTCTCCAATTTTACCTACCACAAGAATATAAAGGAAAATAAATTCTTGTTCATAGACTAATATAAAGAGAGATGCTGCTTATAGAATGAGGAAAGAAAACCAGAATGAGAGGCCAAACCCACCATACTTTCCATAGAAAAAAATATTTGTTTTATATATATTGCACTTTTAAAAATGAACATACACACAATCCTCCATGACCAGATTTTATATGAAAAGGCTACTCTTCCCTCCATGGACTTTTCATCTGCTTGAGCTAGGATGCCTGTAACTTTGTTCCTACCATTTTATAACATGATGCTGAACATCAACACTAGGTTAAAAATCCTGAACGTGTCTTTCTATTCTGCAAATCTAGATGTAGCTAATACAAAAGAACAAACTCTTCAAAAGAAATTTTGGAAAAATACAGTGTACGAGTTAGAAAAATTATTTGATGAAACACCTAATCAAAATTATAACCTATAAATTGCCTGAGTCATTCTAGTATCCACTCATCCTCAAATTTCATTAAAATTCCTAGCCTATGAGCTTAAAGGGGGATAACTGAAATAGCATAACTAAAGCTGAGGCCCAACCAATTTAACTCTAACCTGTAGGAAGAAATACTGTCAGAGGTGTTCAAACCACAGCAACTCCATCTTGAATAGGGGCTGGGTAAAATAAGGATGAGACCTACTAGGCTGCATTCCCAGGAGGTTAAGGCATCCTTAGTTACAGTATAAGGAGACTGACACAAGATGCAGGTCATAAAGACCCTTCTGATAAAACAGGTTGCAGTAAAGAAGCTGGCCCAAACCCACCAAAACCAACATGGCAATGAGAGTGACCTCTGCTCTTCCTCACTGCTACACTCCCACCAGGGCCATAACAGTTTACAAATGCCATGGCAACATCAGGAAGTACCCTATATGTTCTAAAAAGGGGAGGCATGAATAATCCACCCTTGTGGATATAATCAAGAAATAACCATAAAAATGGGCAACCAGCAGCCCTCGACACTCCTCTGCCTATGGAGTAGCCATTCTTTTGTTCCTTTACTTTCTTAACAAACTTGGTTTCACTTTATTGACTCACCTCGAATTCTTTCTTGGGCAAAATCCAAGAACCCTTTCTTGGGATCTGGATTGGGACACCTTTCTAGTACATCACTGGGTTAACTGGAGAGGTATATTTTGCATGAAATGTAAAATTAAAAAGTAGATAAGCAAGAATTTAGCAACACCTTTCCAAAACCATCCAAGAGAAAGAATTCCCTGACTCCTCAGCCTTCCTAGTCAATTCTCATGCATATTCATCCTTGAGAACAGGCTACCTTCCCCTAAAGACAATAGTCAGTTAGCTCATCTGATAACCTAGCCCGCTCTGATTTTATGCTCAACAAGCCATCTTCCAAATTTAAGACAGTTTCCCATATAGCAGTTACTGAGTAGCCAACATGAATATCACAGTTGTCTTTACTGTTGTGGTTTTTATTGTCAATTGGCATTCTGAGACTCATACTGAGCAGCCAGCTAGCCTCTTAAAATTGTATCTCACGCTTACTTTCTCAAACTGGGAAGTAGCAATTCTCTTTCAACTTCAAAGCAAATCTGCAAGTATTTTTCAAGCAAATAATCTATGGTCAAGACCTAACTAAGCACTATCAAAAATAATACGATCTGTATTAAAGGGTTATTTCAAGAAGCCTGAATTTTACTTACATAAATAACTAAACAACAATATAGGATGGTATATAAAATCGCAGTTTATTATAGGGAGAAAACACTATTTATAGGTGTCAAATTAAACAGTGTCAAATTGATTCAGCTATGACAACAACAACAAAAGCCAGATACAGTAATTAGCTCTTATTCCAACTATTTTTCAAATAATTGATAATCACATATATAATGTAAGCGATCTAAATAAATATATATCCTGAAATAAGTACCTTATTGAGACACCCAGGTGGGAGGGGGTCCCTGGCAAAATTGCAACCAGCCGGTGCACTGGGAATGCACATTGCGGTGGAGTCATAGTTTGCCCCTTTGCATCAGGGAGGAGCCTGGCCACTCCTCTTCCTGTGTGGAACCTGAGATTCAAATTGCCAGACAGGAAGCACCCCAGCAGGGACTCTGGCTTTACAGAGAGTCTCTGTTTCCCCCATTTTATTCCCTTTTTGCCAAATACGTCCCCCATTTTTCTCCCTCCTCCAATTGTCTGTGAGCCTAAATTTTCATGACTGTGGGACAAGGACCCTGTCTTTAGCCAAACTAAGGAAAAAATCCTGCAATATTATTTTTAAAAAGCTAAGTATTTTTTCTATTATATTTATATGTATTAAGGATTTAATAGTAGAAAATAAAAACTTTGAATTCTTCATATGTAAAATGAGCATAACATGATGTATTTAAAGTAAAAAATGACTCGTGAGTTAATCCTAAAGTTGCAGGCATGCTACTCACTCTTTCCTGCTCAGCAGATAAAATCACCTAATAAATATTCATATTAAAAAATCCTTTAAAGGGGGAATATCATTATCCTTCCACAGATGAAATTTGAAAAAGAAAACCTACTTGATATATATATGAATTTTAAAGTTAACAGTTTCAGAGTAAAGGCAATTTTGCTATTTGTGACTTTTTTAAAGTTCTAATTTAATTAAAAAAAAAATACAAGATACTTGTTTTAGGGGTGAAGTCCTCAACTTGGAAACATAAAATTAATTCCAGACAGCACTGTGACCAACAGACGTGAAACAACACATTAAAAAATCTACTGCTGTACCTTCAGTGCAATTTTTCTATTTAATTTTCAACAGGAATGGAAATATAGTTTGTAAATAGAGCCCCCCAAAAAAATATTTAATTTTCTATAGGGACAAAAATACAGTTCATAAGTAGAGCCAAACAATGCTTTATCATTTTGCAAACACTGTCCAGAATAAATTTTCCACATGTGGACAGAGACCAATATCTCTGAATCATAGCGTCCCCTGCAAATTGCCCTGTGTCAATAAGCAGAATGATTCTGGTTTTAATTAAAATTTTGTAAATTATTAAGGGCCTTTTATTTATCTATTTTTCAGTGTAGTCTCTAGATCACTGATAGCCTGCAAAGTCTTAACCAAATATTGCTTAGGCAGCTACAGAAACTAGCACAAGCTTGCACATAAGTGGGGCCTGTTGAATGAAAGAAGAGTTTTAGTCCCCAATCTAAAGCATCATCTTTTTTCACTTTAGGTAAGGTTAGGTGTTTTATTACAGAAAGCAGAGTAGAAGGGGAATCTAGCATTTGGGGCCTTTGCCCTAATAGGTAATCCACTAACTGAAAATCCCTGAGAGTGACAGCATCACTGGAATTACAAGCAAGCCCCATGTCACTGAACCATGCCCACGGCCTTTATTTAGAGCATTATGTTATCTTATGGACCGGAATTAGAAAGTTATTTGTATGCATATGCATTTTTTAATGTACACATACACAAAATGGTTTTCAGAAATTTTGTTTTATGAAGACAAGGAAATCAAAACTTTTTTTTGAGCAACTGAAAGCAAGTTTACTCAATTTTTGGAAGTGATTTGAATGTAATGTTTAATTCTGATCCATTCATTCATTCTTTTATTCACTGAATAAACAATACGCTGAGAAATTTAACATATACATTTCAGGAAAAAATATATTTCCCCAAACTACAATTTCTATAACAAGAGGAGCCAAACTGTGTACAGGCAAAAAGGAAAGGTTTAAAAACGAAAAAAAAAAAAAGTCCGGGCAGGGTGGCTTACACCTGTAATCCCAGCACTTTGGGAGGCCGAGATGGGTGGATCACGAGGTCAGGAGATTGAGACTATCCTGGCTAACACCGTGAAACCCCATCTCTACTGAAAATACAAAAAGTTAGCTGGGCGAGGTGCCAGGCGCCTGTAGTACCAGGGACTCGGGAGGCTGAGGCAGGAGAATGGCGTGAACCCGGGCGGCGTAGGTTGCAGGGAGCCGAGCTTGCGCCACTGCACTCCAGCCTGGGCGACAGAGCGAGACTCCCTCTCAAAAAAAAAAAAAAGAAAAGAAAAAGAAAGAAATATTTTAAAACCGAAACTTATTAAAAAGCCAAAGTCAGCTAGAATCTAAGATACCAAGTAATTCTGACAGATAGGGTCACTGGAAAGTACTTAACAAGATTATCTGGCTTTCAAGAAAGTAAGAATAGAATTTCAGATTTGAAGCTGCACAAATAGACTAAAAATTTCAGTTCAACAGCTTCCTCTGGTAGCCTGAATATACAGCAAGAACTTTATCATAAATGACAGATATTACCCAAAAGACACTAGGGATAAAAGAAACTTTAAGTTATTTTTCAGTGTCTGCTGAAACTTGTTCAAAGTACTTATTACTACTGTTAAGCTGAAAAGACCAGTTATAAAATTACAGTTTCAACCTTTGCATGGGTGAATTTGGGTTAGACACTAACAGAAATTTGAGGGAAGGAGAATTAACAGTATAATTATATTCCTTCTGAGGCATTCAACTGTGATTGATATCCTTGGAAATTACTTAAAAAGAAACCTATGCTTCGTCAGAACTTGACACGTCAGAGCTCTGGTTAGCCTGAGATAAATACAAGAACCTACGGGTTTGAAGTAATGAAGGGTTAACTCAGGGTAATGCAAACTTTCAGAAAAAGATACAGAATGCAACTCCTGATTTCAACTGGAAAAGGGAAACATGTTTATGCTTTAACAACTCTTTTAAAAAAGGAGGCTGAGAGCAGGATATGGGTCTTCTTAAAAATCTAAATCTCAGGTACAAAACTAAATTCATTATCTTTTCCCCAATCTTATGGCTTCTGTATTTTCTGTCCTAGTAAATGACAACTGTGAAAGAAAAATAATGGACACCCAAACATATCAAGTCCAAATCCCTGGAACCTGTAAATGTGACCTTACTTGGAAGAGGTCTCTGCAGATGTGATTAAACTATAAATCCTGAGATGAGTAAATTACCCTGGATTCTCTGGAAGGGCCATAAATTCAATCACATATACCATATATAAGAGGAAGGCAGAGGGAGATTTGACACTTACAGAAGAGACAAGACAGTGACAGCACAGAGAGAGTTGCAGATTTTGGCCTTGAAGACAAGAGTGATGCAGTCACAAGCCAAAGCATGCTAGCAGCAACCACCAGGAGCTGGAAAAGGCAAAGAATGGATTGTCCACTAGAGCATCTGGAGGGACATCAGCCCTACCAACACCTTGATTTCAGCCCAGCAATACTGATTAAGGATTTCTGGCCTCCAGACCTGTGAGAAGATAAATTTCTGTTCTTTTAAGCCAACAAAGTTGTGGCAATTTATTACAACAGCCACAGGAAACTAATACAGCCAGCAACACTGTCCAACCTCTTCTCCTCCAAGCAAGACGCCTCAGTAACAGGTCATCTTGTCCCCCATATCCCAGTTCATTCACCAAGATGCCTCCAGGAGAAAACTCTCTATTGTAAATACTTGAGCAAATGCCTCACTTGCAAAAAACCCATTCCCTCCAGAAATTCCAAACTCCGTAACATTGTACTGAACACCTGCCGCATTCTGACCCCCGGCTATGTCTCCAGCTGCACCTCTATCCGTATTATTTCTTACAGTCTTTGCTTCCAGACACCAGATTCTTTGCAGTCCCTCAAACGAATCCTGCCTCACACTTCTCTACATTTACATTTTACCCAGAGCATTCTCTTTCCCAAAATTTCCACACCAACCCCTTTCCTACTAGGAAATGAGAATTCCTCTTTCAGCCTCTCTCCATGGCTCTGTCCTAGCATGTAGCACTGATTATTTCCCCAGGTGCCCCATCATACTCCACACGAATCTATATCACAAACTGCACAGCTACTATTTATTTACTAAGTGCCAGGCGCTGAGCTGGGCATTTAAATAAATCATTTCACTTAACCCTCACCATAATCCTACCAAGTAGCAATTATTAGCAGGATCCATTTTCCAAATAAGTTAATCAAATGCAGAGAGGTTAAATAAAGTGGCCGAAGTCACAGAAAAGGCAAACACTTAGAGGCTGTTTTGCAAATCTTCTATTGATTTCTGAATTTGATTTTGATTTTTGATGTCTGTATTTGTTACACTATTCATCTATATCATTGAGAACAAAATGAAATGAGCTGCAAATAATGTTATTATTTAGCACCATTTCGTAGGCTCTACAGAGAAAGATATAAAGTAAAAATTAGGCAGTATTGGAAAGAGAAAAATTAAATTACCTTTACTTGCAGAGGACTTAATTTTGTACACAAAAAAAGCAAGAGAATTAATAAAAGCTTTTTAAATTAGTAAGATAATTCAGTAGAGTGATTGGGAGCTTGATGAACACATAATAGTCACTAATTTTCTTGGGTATCAACTGTTAATAATCATTCTATCCAACTAGGCTGTTTAGTAGTTATATGTTGCCTTCAATAGCTGAAGTATGTGAGCTATGCAGTCTCACTGTAACCTCACTCCAAAATAGCATGTTACCAAGAAAGCAAGTCTCAGGCCAAATTGTGCCAAAGTGACAAATATTCATTACCAAGAAGAACTCAAAACAGTCACACAAGGTACTCACTCCATCAGTTTCATCAACTTCCAGCTCTCTGTCCTTTCAGACACTCTAAATAGCACCTTCAGGCAGATGTGACAATATTCTGTTGACAATATCTAACTTTCTGATCAGATAAGCGTAGAGAATTCTCTAAACATTTATACCCACTACCTAAGGCGTCCCTAGGCCTACTGCACCACTCTAAAGGGCATAACCCCAAGTCACTAGGCACGTATCTCCTGTTCACATGTGCAATATGTCTAGCTATTCCACATACCTTTTTTATAACAGCTTTATTCAGATATAAATGACATACTATAAAATTTGCCCTTTTAAAGTGTACAGTGCAGTGGTCGATAGTATATTCAGAGTTGTGCAACTATTACCACTATCTAATTTCAGAACATTTTCCTCTCTCCTCCCACCAAAAACACCCTGAACCCATCAAAAATCACACCCTATTCGACTTCCCCCAGCCCCTGGTAACCACTCATCTTTCTGTCTCCATGTATTTGCCAATTCAGAGCGTTTCATGGAAATAGAATCATGATCATATACAATATGTGCTCTTTTTGTGACTAGCTTCTTTCAATTACATGATGTTTTGAAGATTCAGTCACGTTGTAGTATGTGTCAGTACTTCATTCTGTTTTATTGCCAAATCGTATTCTATTGTAGAGATATACCACTTTGGTTCATCAATTCTTAGATATTTGGGTTGCTTCTATTTTTGGCTATTATCAATAATACTGCAATGAAGACTTGAACAAGTTTTTATACAGACATATGGCTTCATTTCTCTGGGGTATATGCCTAACCGAATTGCTGGGTCCTAATGGTAACACTATTTCTAAAATCTGAAAAAAAACTGCCAAACTATTTACCAAACTGACTGCATTGCATTACATTCCTACTAGCAATATATAATGGTTCCAATTTCTCCACATCCTCTCCAGTGTTATTGTCAGTCTTTTTTTTTATTACTGTATAGTGGTATGAAGTAGTCCGTCCACATACCTGATTACCATATGTTTTATCAGTTTGTTTTTTTTTTAAGTCTAACATCCATAGTAATTACAGAACACTCTGGTGTTGATAAAGGGTAAAGATAGTATAACAGTTAGGAGTAGCCACTTCCAGAGCATGAGCTACTGATTAAACTTCCAATGCTAACTCACCACACCCAAAGTATATAGAACCGATTAAGATCCTTGAGATTTAACTCTACAGTGTAACACACACATCTACATGACACTCTCTGCTGAAATATTTTAAAGTAAATTACAGAACAGATATCATCAACCAGAATCAATGAAAAAAACATGAAGAAAATGTAACATACTATTTTAAAATTTTGGCATAAAGGATACTTTCTAAGCTTTATACAAAGCCTAGAGAAAAAATTAATTTATATGATAATGAATGTATTTTAAACTTATATACAGAAAATGATATAATAATTAAACTCAAAATACAATATTTGTTACATATATCATATATAAGAATGCTAAGGCTATAAATATACAAAGCATTCTCTAAATTAATGAGAAAAAAGTATAAGCACCCCAAAAGAAAAATGACTTCAAGAAGTGATTTGGCGTTTTACAAGAGGAAGAAATATACTTGGTCACTCACATTTTAAATAAAGTTCATCTTGAATAAATGAGTAATGACATGCAAATAAAATAAATAATAAGATAATACTCTACTATGAGACAGACAAATATTAGCTGCTTGAATAGAACTCATTTAGTTGTAAGTTACAGAAGAAAAGGGAAATTTATGGTGAAAATACAGATATTTATTTATTTATTTATTTATTTAAATACAGATATTTTATAGAGCTCAGACTCAGGCGTGTAGCTGACCCTGTGAGAAGAACAAAAACAAGGACAGAAACATCAAAACTCTTTTTCTGCGTGCATGTATTATCTGTTTCAATCTTTTTTTAAAAACTGCTTCCTCTAGTTCTCTGAACTACATGGTGGGAAACATAGATGCTGATATTGTTTGGCTCTATGTCCCCACCCGAATCTCATGTAGAATTGTAATCCTCAATGTTGGAGGAGGGGCTGGGTGGGAGGTGACTGGATCACGGAGGCAGTCCTCCCCCTTCTGTTCTTGTGATAGTGAGTGAGTTCTCAGGAGATCTGGTTGTTTAAAAGTGTGTAGCACTTCCCCCTTCTCTCTCTCTCTCTCCTGCTCCACCATGTAAAGACATGCCTGCCTCCCCTTGTGCCTTCCACCATGATTGAAAGTTTGCGGAGGCCTCCCCAGCTATGCTACCTGTACATCATACAGAATGGTGAGCCAATTAAATCTCATTTCTTCATAAATTACCCAGTCTCAGGTAGTTCTTTACAGCAAATGCGAGAACAGACTAGTATAGATGCCTGGGGTTATTAGCTTCATATTTTATAATTCTGGCACCCAAGAAGAGACTGCCACCTTTTCCCCACTTCATTAACATCACCAGATCTCATGGACTTGTCATCACCTCGTAGGGTGCCACCTCTGAACAGTCATTACAACTGGGAACCACCAGCTCCATCATTTACTAGCTGTGTAAACTAAGGCTTCAGTTTTCTTATCTGTGAAAAGGAGATGATCATAGTATTCTACTCATAGAGTTGTTTGAGGAGTAAGTTAGTAAATATAAAGCACTTAGAGCAAACCCAGCATATAGTAAATATTAGAAAAACTACCTAGAGGCAAAGGCAAAGAGAATAATGTAGAGTGGATATGCAATGCCCTAATTAAGTGACAAAGCCCTAAATTGTGATTAAGGAAAAAGGTCAAATTCATTCAAAAACATTCATTCATGCTTTCTTTCAACACAGATGTACTGGGCATGTATTATGTGCCAGGCATTACTACAGTAGTGTATGGGAATAGTTAAGCCCTGATCTCAAGTCCAATTTGTAGAAGAAAGAAGAGATGTAATGTGAGCCTAAGGCTGCTCCTCCAAGTTCCTTTTGCCTTCTATGAAATTAAAAGGGGCCGAAGAGCCTCCTGGTAAAATGAAAAATGAATCCTCTTGATATCTTTTTAAGTTTATACTGTCGGCCCAGCTGGGGTCTGGTGGAAGGAATATACAATAGGAAACTCTGAGAGGAATTTCTTTACAAAAGAAGGTAAGAGTCAGATGGGAGACCCACATTCAGAGACAAAGACAGGCCCACACAGTCTGGAGCCTGGAACTGTGGGGTGTGTGCCCACAGAGCAAAAAAGTTGTGAATATATGGATTTAAAGACATGATGACACCCAGGGAGTCTTTAGAAAGGAGGACTCCTGACTGAGACTGAACCTAGAAGGACCACATAGAACCACAAAGATCTGGTAAATCAACAGAGACAAGCACCAGGAGGCAGTGAGCGAAGTTATAGACAGGGTTACAGGGACAGCAGACAGCAAGGCCTCATGCCAGGCCCTGTAGCAATAGGGCATTACCGCAACTTCCCAATGGCACTGTCAACAGCGACGTTTTAACAACAGTAGTGAAGGCTCCATGGAGGCAGACAGATAGGAAGAGGGGGTGTATTGAGAACACAGCTGAGATCATTCCCTTGGAGAGATGCTCTCCAGGCAGGCGGTACTAGACCTGCAAAGCAGCAGCTAGTTTCAGGTTTTAATATCTGGAGCCAAAATCCAAAGGAAAAATCTCAACTTCCATCTTACCTAAGTCATTGTAAAATAAATACGAATGGAAATATGCCTTATATACCTCTAAATAAATGCACAAAGAGATATCTGCTTGGCCTGACCTATTGCTGGGTAAGAAAGTTGGGGTGATTTGTACTTTCTCCTTTGCTCTTTTCAACATAGTTTGGTTTGTTTTTTTTGTATATTTTTACAATTTTATCTTCATGAAGTGATCCGCATTTCAGCTCGCTTCCTAACAGCTAAGTGGACAATGAACTTCCAAATATTTTACACAATTAGCTAGATTAATAGACTATTAATCACTGAATGAAAAAGGCATTGGCAATTGCTTAGCCATGTCTCCTTCATCCTGCCTTTTTACAATTGATTTTTTTCCAACTCAATTAATACTATACTCTTTCTGGCCTTCAAGCCTTCCAGCCATGGTTCCTGTTCATATATGATACGCCTTTCTTCCACTAGCTTTCCTTTCTTCAACTATATATTGAATAAATAATTATCAAGCACTTTCTATATGCAATACACTGGACTAGAAGCTAAGTGGGATGTAAAGCTGAATAAGACATGATTCTTATCTTATGAGAGTTTATAGTTTAATAGCTATCTGACACGCATTCAAATGTTTATTCAACAAGCATTAGGTTATTAAGTGCCAGATAAAGGATTTGGTGTTGGAGACCATGATATGAACACAGTGGGCTCCAGGCCCTAGATTATTTACATTGCATTAAGGGGACAGATTTGTAAACAAATACATGCAGTGAAATGTGGAATATGCATAATAAATAAATTCACTACAGATTAGAGAAAGGGAAGGGTGGACAATTAAATCTGAAGGATCAGGAAAAGTCTTCATAGTATGAGTAATGCTTGAACTATCGGCAGGGTCCATCAGGTGAGATAATAACGTGAGGCCGAACTGTTCCTAGCAGAGAGAACCAAAGTGTGAACATCATGGTTTTCTCAGGAAATGCAGGTGTCTGAAGTGACTTAGAGTTTAGGAAAGAGTTTAGAGGCAAAAGGGGAGAAGGGGAGGGTGGTGGGACATGGAGAGACAGAGATGAGGCTGAAAATTTAAGTCAGGGTTTGCAAGATCCTGATGACTCATCAGGCATCTAGAGGGTCTTAAACAAGGGAATAATAGTGTGGTGTCATTTGCCCTTTTTGAGCACAACTCTACCAGCTCAAAGTAGAGGATTCCTGGCGAGAAGGAGGAGGTTGGCCAGAGATTGCGAGGCTGGAAGAATCAAGGAACTAGTGCATAGTCTTTGCATGGGTCAGACTGGCCTGGACCTAGTTAGCAGAATGGTCAGCCATGTGAAAGAGACGATATGGAAGTAGAAGGAATGGGAGGGTGAGGCCTGAAGCTCAACTGACAGAAGTTTTACTGGGGTATTGGGGGCTAGAGAAAATGATGGGGAGAACTTAGTCCCTTGTAGGAAAGCAACCTAAAATTTTCAGGAGCGCCCAGAAGTAGTTGGCAAAACCTCTGAAGCAATTTTGATGGTGCTTCTTGTTGACAATAGCTGGTTTAGACCATGCTGTCAAAATGAAAATGACACAACCCCACAATAGTTGCATTTTTTAAATCACAGCATTTTATATGTGTGCTGGAAATTATTCATCAGTCATCATCATCATCACCTTGTATTACCATTTATTGACCTCATTGAAACAAAGTGGCTTTATAATTTTTTTTTTTTCTAATTTTATAGTTATAGCCACTAATGAGGTATGTTTCTCTGGAAATACTTGATGTAATCAGGGATGATAACATTTTAGGCTAAATATAATCAACTGAGCACTTAGATACTACAGCTGTTGCAAGCACTTAGGAAATTACTTAGGCCATCCAAAGAAACTTTATACCCAGACAAGTATAGGAAAGACATGATTTATAGATAGTGAGTTGACTTAAGTAAACTTGCTCATTTTTAACTTGAACATGTGTAAACAAGTTCTGTCTTTTCCTTTTTTTATAGAAAGCATTGTTTTCCATCTTCTTATCCTTGACACTTTTCTTTAGTTGGATTTTGGCTTTTCTAAACTTTTGTTTTGCATTGTGTGGCACAAAATTTAAATTAGTGATAAAAAATACAGAATCTGGAAGAAGTACATCAGCACATAAACAAATTTTTGCTTCCTTCTTACCCTAGATTATACCCAAGTGAAACCATCATGTGCTGCTGCACTTTATTAGTTCACCAAGTACTTTAAGAAATATTATTCCCCAAGACAAAAATTTTCCTTGAGTAAAAGATATGTTCACTTATTTTTCTACTTAGGTATTTTACATAGGATATCACACATGCAAATTATATTCTTTTTTGCATTGTATTCATGCCAAGATTAAGCAAATTATCTGTTAACATTTATATTTATATATATATACACACATATAATATATATTATATATATATAATATAATCCATCTGACATCTTTAGTAAAAACTCTCTATTTGACAAAGAGACATAAATGATTTTTTTAAAGTAACATATTAGAAAAGTAAATTACTGAAAAGGCACAGATATCTATTCATATCAAACACTCTTCATTTCCATGAATACAGTTTGTTATAGATTTCCGTTGAGAGAAAACACTAGAACAGCAACAGCAGAACTTGACAACTCTTGGGGAGAATATTAAGGAAAATGAGGACGTTGAAACAGCAAATAGTTGGTATTAGAAATAATCTATCATAATAGTTCTTTAAAAAAAAAAAACCTTAGTCACTGGAATTAGAGCCTACATTTTTAAAGTCTCATGATCACACAAAGGTTTAAGAGCCTATGTCTAGAAAATCAAGTGTAATATGGCAACAAAGTTAAACTGTTTGGAGGAAATTAAAATTTTCTAAATATATATTAATACTGTCAGAGGTGTCTGAACCAGAGCAACTCCATCTTGAATAGGGGCTGGGTAAAATAAGGCTGAGACCTCCTGGGCTGCATTGCCAAGAGGTTAAGGCATTTAGTCACAGAATAAGATAGAAGGTCAGCACAAGATACAGGTCATAAAGACGTTGCTGATAAAACAAGCTGTCTCATTGTGGTTTTGATTTGCATTTCTCTGATGGCGAGTGATGATGAGCATTTTTTCATGTGTCTGTTGGCTGTATGAATGTCTTCTTTTGAGAAATGTCTGTTCATATCCTTTGCCCATTTTTTGATGGGGTTGTTTGTTTTTTTCTTGCAAATTTGTTTGAGTTCTTTGTAGGTTCTGGATATCAGCCCTTTGTCAGATGAGTAGATTGCAAAAATTTTCTCCCATTCTGTAGGTTGCCTGTTCACTCTGATGGTACTTTCTTTTGCTGTGCAGAAGCTCTTTAGTTTAATTAGATCCCATTTGTCAATTTTGGCTTTTGCTGCCGTTGCTTTTGGTGTTTTAGACATGAAGTCCTTGCCCATGCCTATGTCCTGAATGGTACTACCTAGGTTTTCTTCTAGGGTTTTTATGGTATTAGGTCCATCTCACACCAGTTAGAATGGCAATCATTAAAAAGTCAGGAAACAACAGGTGCTGGAGAGGATGTGGAAAAACAGGAACACTTTCACACTGTTGGTGGGATTGTAAACTAGTTCAACCATTGTGGAAAACAGTATGGCAATTCCTCAAGGATCTAGAACTAGATGTACCATATGACCCAGCCATCCCACACCCAAAGGATTATAAATCATGCTGCTATAAAGACACATGCACACGTATGTTTATTGCGGCACTATTCACAATAGCAAAGACTTGGAGTCAACCCAAATGTCCATCTGTGACAGACTGGATAAAGAAAATGTGGCACATATACACCATGGAATATTATGCAGCCATAAAAAAGGATGAGTTTGCATCCTTTGTAGGGACATGGATGCAGCTGGAAACCATCATTCTTAGCAAACTATCACAAGAACAGAAAACCAAACACCGCGTGTTCTCACTCATAGGTGGGAACTGAACAATGAGATCACTTGGACTCGGGAAGGGGAACATCACACATCGGGGCCTATCATGGGGACGGGGGAGGGGGGAGGGATTGCATTGGGAGTTATACCGAATATAAATGACGAATTGATGAGTGCTGACGAGTTGATGGGTGCAGCACACCAACATGGCACAAGTATACATATGTAACAAACCTGCACGTTATGCACATGTACCCTAGAACTTTAAGTATAATAAAAAAAAAAAAAAACACAACAGGCTGTCATAATGAAGCTAACCAAAGCCCACCAAAACCAACATGGCAATGAGAGTGGCTTCTGGTCATCCTCACTGCTACACTCCCACCAGTGCCATCACAGTTTACAAATGCCATGGTAACATCAGAAAGTTACCCTATATGTTCTAAAAAGGGGAGGCATGAAAAATCCCCCCCCTTTTTAGCATATAATCAAGAAATAACCATAAAAATGGGCAACCGGCCACCCTGGTGCTGCTCTGCCTATGGAGTAGCCCTTCTTTTAGTCCTTAACTTTCTTAATAAACTTGCTTTCACTTTACTGTATAGACTCACCCTGAATTCTTTCTTGCACGAGATCCAAGAACCCTCTCTTGGTGTCTGGGTTGGGACCCCTTTCCGGTAACAATACTACTCCTTTCCCTATTACTTTTTCTTCAGAAACCTTCTTTATTTAAAAAACTCAAATATAATAAATAACTTTTACTCTATATCTGTACTTGTTGTTCTGATTAAAATTAAAATTCATATATCAGTATCATTTTAAATACACTAGAGGAAGTGTCTATTTAAAGACATTCTGAGATAAATATTTTGAAAGTAAAATATCCTTTTTTGTTTGTTTTGTTAAACATAAATTATCACCACCTGGTTTAGCTGGTTTACAATGGGCTTTGACGATCACATTATTTCCTTAAACTGGAGTATGTCTCCATTTTATTTCAAGATCCTGCTTCTCCAATCATAAAATTATGAACCTCCAAGTAATATCATAGGTCATCTTGACCAGAGACCCAACCTTTCTATAGGATCTAAGATCCAATGAAGTGGAATGATTGTCAAAGGTCACAGAGCTAGTTCCAGAAACAGACCAGATGCTGTTTCTTTGCTGAAGTGTTCCACAAGGAAGCAAGATGCCATATATATGACATTCCAATGGCACAGTGATTTAAGTGAAACAAAGAAATTAAAGCCATTATAAGACACATCTTAAGTTAAAAAATCAATCATCTTTTAGGCAGTATATTTCAAATTTTTCCCCCAAAAAAATTTTTAATTTACTAATTTAAATTATCAATTAAGACAGAAGTTCACTAGTAACCTGATATTGATTATGCCTTCTTTCTTCAATGCCTACAAGAGACTTTGGATGAAACCACTGGCATAAAAATCAGTTGTAATCAACTTTCTAATATCTCTGTTTCCATAATTAATTTGAGAGTGGAGATACCAAGATAAGTCAGATAATAAGCTATATCTAAAATTGTAGGTAATTGAGATGGGTTTAGCAAATACATTTATTATTCTGGTGTAGTTCTCACGTTACTCTCGCTCTCAATCTAGCGTGCTCTCTCTCTCATATTCTTTGCTTATAGCTTGGAAACATGAAAACCTATTTAAGACATTAATGAATAATGTTTGTGTTACTTTCAATTACCTGAAAAATCCACAAATAGGAGTATATTTAGATAAAAGAGTGTTCCTTTATAGGAGTACATTTAGATAAAACAGGTTTGTAGGAATGCTCAGAGTTATAGGAGATGGATGCAATAAGGATCTGCAGACAGTGAGAAACAATTATATTTCTCAAAATGATTATAAAACCACTATTATGCTAAGGCAGAGATATGTGTTGGTTTCAACCAGTAATGCCAATTATAATCATATCTCTGGTTCATTACACTCTCTGACATTTGAGATCATTCTTAACAAAATTAATGTGTCACTTGTTACTTATTTTACATACACAGAGAGAGAGAGAGCATGAAGCTAATTAGCAAGGTAAGAAAAAATTGACTTTTACAAACTCATGCCACAATCCATATAGCTCAGAACAATGTACTGACATTGTTAATATCTAAGTAATTTTATTTACATGAAATTCGGAAGAATGAATTTGCCATAAAGGGAAACTCTGGAATTAAGTATTAGTGAAAAACTAGCAAGTTAAACAGTGACTTTCCCAGTAATAAGAAAGCACTGGACTGAAATGGTAGGGCCTGAGGTCAATTCTCAACTCCACTGGTAAATTCGAACGTCACATAGTCAATTCAATGAACTTTTCTTACTTTTCATTTGCCCAGTCCATCACCTCTCTCTAGTATTTAGTTTTCATCTCAGCCTGCCTGCTGATTTCTAGCTAAATAGTCTTCTCATTACTTAATTTCCCACATCTTCATTAGGTAACTCAGCACCAGAAAAAGATAAGAATCAATACTGGAAATAAAACATCACATAGTTAAAGTTTTATGCCACTCCTGTGAATTTCTCTACTCAAAGCTCTCAACAGTAGGGAACAGAAAAACAGGAAAGAATTCTGTATTTTGCATCCTCTGAGAAATATTTCCTTTGTGGTAGAGTAGTGTTGATATCACCTAATATAATTGCGTCTCCTAAGCTTTATAATTTTTTTTAAGTTACTAACACACTGATATTGACAGAGAAGAGTTCCACTCTTCAAGCCTACAATAAAGAATTTATGGAAGAACAACATAATATAGCTAATGGTCATAAGCATATGCTTAGGAATTAGACATATATGGATTAGGAACTCACCTTTGCCACTTACTAGATACATGACTTCGACCAAATTACTTACACTCTCTCTAAACCTCAATGTCTTCACTTGTAAAACAGGACATATCACCTCTTTTCAGAATGGCAAGGATTGAATTAGCCCACATTAACCACTGTATACATTGTCTGACAAAGAGTTAGATTTTGAGATTAATTTTAAAAAAAAGATGGCAAATGTCCAAAAGTTGCATGCTTCTTGGCTTCATTAAAACAGCTTATGTTTGAATTCCTTTACCATCTAATAAATAGAAATATTTGCTGGGAACTATCAATGATATTTTGTTTCTTCAGAGTTTCAGAAAATCAGCTGATGATTCCCTCAGAAGGTCTGGAGCATTATTCTTCACAGAATAAACCTGACAAAAAAACCTCACAATTTGAACAAGAATGTCTGGTAGCTAATGGTCCTGGCTGGAGAGGCATTAACACTGAAATTTGTCATTAAGTTTGCCAACATTAAGGTATTGTGTATCAGGGAGTGAACATAGGTCCCTGGGGCAGGCACCTTTTAAATACATCCTGTTTTATTAGGGGCAATAAATACTTGCCTTCCCTCAGCCTGTGTTGGCAACTACTGCAGTACCTGTTTTATCATGTCTAACACAAAAGAGCTGTATCAGCCCATTGATTTTATTGGGCAGATACAAGAATGTTCTTTGGTTCTTAAACTTGATTATTATAGCAGACTACCTCCTACCTGTCAAATCCCACATGACCGACTGTGTCTTGGCAGAAGTGGGCGTATGGGGTGGAATCTGTAGAAACTGATTTATAAATCAGTTTTTATAAATCCACACTATTCTAACCACTGTTTTATTCCACACTCTCTCCACATTGAATTAGTCAGCATGGGATAACATACAGCTTTATCACTGTTACCTTGGTTCCATGTTTCTATGACTCCCCAAATTGACTGTAAATTTTCCAAAGTACAGATACTTTATTCTATGTTGTGTGTGCCACACAGTAAAATGCTGAAGAAACTGGGATAAGACTAGTAGCTACTTAGCGCTTTTCTTGTGACAGGCTGGACATTGTACAGACTTTATTTCATTTACTATCCAACAACTTCAAATTTTGGTTTTTAAATCATTTCTATGTTACAGATTAGGAAATGAGGTTCCAAAAGCTGAAACAGGTTACCCAAAATAACATTCCAAAAAGGGATAAAAATGAGATTTAAAGACATCTGTCTGATTTCTAATTCCATTTTCTTGCTGCTATCCTCTGCTGGCTCAAATTCTCATTAATCTCTAAATACAACGTTCTTATGGCAATAAAAGTATTTAGAAAAGTGCAGCCAGTAGCTTAGCCTTGATTCTGCGTACTTAAATAGGAATGGGATGGAAGTAACCAAAACAAGCTACTAAAATCCCTTTGAGAAGATAGCTTATTAATCATTTCAGTTCCAGAAAACTATCCCCGGAAAAAAAAAAAAATCAGAGATGTTAGAAGTTTGTGACAGAGGATACTCATTTTTAACACTGTTTTGAATAGCAACTTTTTGAAATAAATTTTGGAAAACAAGGGTTAAGTTAAATAAATATAGTACAACCATATAATAGAATACTGCACAGACATGAAAGGTTATGTTTCCAAAGACTAATAGCAACAACATATTCATGATATAATATTAATAGAAAAGTACAGAAGAAATATTGTGTAGAGTATACAATTATATTCTATATTATATACATACAATTAATATATTACATATTGTATTATATGTTATATATGTGTGTATATATTAATATACACAGAGAATATAAATGTGATGCTATACATGAGACAGAAATGAACTCATTTGCTCATAGTCTGATGGAATAGTGAAGGATTTTAATTTTTTTATTATCCTTTTGTAATCATCAAGTGCTTAACTAATGTCACAGCAGTGTTTTATCTCACTTACATGTATTAACTTACTTAATCCTCAAAGAAAATATAAGAAGTAGGAGCTATTATTATCCCCACTTTACAGATGAGGAAACTGAGGAACAGATGCTTCAGAGATATTAAGTGGTAGAGTTAATCTACCCTTACACCACATTCCTCAAGGCTAAACAAAACTGGCTTTCAAACAGGCTAAGAACTAGATGAAATCTCTTTGAAAGGAATTGTATTTCTTCTCAGCCTTGAGTAAACTCAAATAGGGGATGTAGGCTTCTGCCTGTCACAACACAAATAACAGACCTAAAGGAGCACAGCTATTACCACCCTCTCCTGTGGGATCCTGTCCTTTAAACTGCTTCTAGACTAGCATTCTCCACATACCAGGGCTGTTTTAGAACCCCTCAGGCCCCGAATGCTAAAAAACACCAACAGACCAAAATATTGGTGGAACAACAATGTTAAATAAGGTATTTCTCTGAAAAAAAAAAAATATACCAGGGCAACTCTCACATTAAGACTTCAACACCACAGTTCAGAAAGTTCCCAGGACAAATTTTGCTGAAACTCTGGGGCTAAGACAAACCTAAATGTGATCAAAAAAGGCACTATGGGATGACTACAATCTTGAACCGCAGGATCTCAGGAGCTGCAGAGACAGAATAGGATGTTACGGTCTACAACAACTTTACCCTCCGTCTACCTGTCATATGGGTCATCAACAGCACAACAGGCAGTCTAATATCCCTAGCTTATATAACTTAATTTATCAGCTAACAACATCATTTGACAACCTATTTACATAGTACTTTCAAATTTTTTGTCTGACTAAAGAAAGGTAAAGTGTGATAAGAGATGAACCAATGTGGACTAAGGTAGAGTCTCCAACTGTTGTGTTTGAACACTTTGATTCCTTTCACCACAGATCATTGGAACAGCACAGGTATCTCCCTGAAACGGCCAACTCCAAAAAGGCTCAGATGCTCTCTCTCTGAATGTAACTTTGTTTTTGCAGGTGGTCAGTTAATAACTAAGTGTAGCTGGACTTGTAACATGTAAACTTGAAAAGGATATGCCACCAGTGGATGGAGAAACAGGGAAAGAAAAATACAACTTCAAAGTAAGAGAAGAATAAAGGTATAGAGAGGACCACATGAAAAGCAGAGGGAGAAATTTAAAAGTACGTAAGTTCCTACTGCAATATAATTGCTATCACAACTTTTACGGATTATAAAATCATACAACCCTACTTATTGCAGTAGAGAAGGAAGACCAGAGATAGTGCTGAACTTGACACTACCACTTCTAATAGTGACAATCTAACAACAGTGTTATGAACTGAATGTTTCTGTCCCCCCAAAATTCATATGTTGATATCCTAACCCCCGATGTGATGATATTAGGAGGTTGGGTCTTTGGGAGATGATTAGGCCATGATGATGGTGCCCTTATGAATGGGAATAGTGTCCTAATGAAAGGAACCCCAGAGAGCTCTCTCACTCTCTGTAGGCCATGTGAAAGTGAGAAGTTAGCAGCCAGTAACCTGAAAAAAAGCTCTCACCAGAACCTGACTATGTTGGCACCCTGATTGCAGACATCCATCCTCAAGAACTGTGAGAAATGAATGTATGATGTTAATAAGTCACCTCGTCTCTGGTACTTTATTATAATAGCCAGAACTGAACCAGACAAACAACAATAATTTTCTTTTATATATATTTTTTATAAAAAGTCCATAAACAGTGATGTGCAAGTATATATTTTAAAACAAGCTCCCCAATAAAAAGTCGAATGTGTGTCTGTGTACAAAATTTGTTATTTTTTACTGATATGTCGAGTACGTAGCTTGGCAAACAATCTACAAATAGTAAGTTACATATAGTACTTCTATTATAAACTCCATAGAGCCAACTGATACCCACAGAATGCTTTCTTAAGTATAGATGACAAAAGGGTAAGTCAAGCACTGATTTGCCGTGTTTGCCAATTTCCATGGTATAAATACTCCCACTATGGCTGATTTCAAGCTTCCAAGGTGGCATACATGAATTGGGAAGAGAACAGAAGCACACTACTGAAGAATACTTTCAACACAGAGATTAAAAAACAGAGAATAGATGATTATAAAAAAAAAAAAAGATGACAGTAAAATGTAGTAAAGCAATTAGGAAGTTATAACCTTTCAGCATTTCTTACATTTATTTTTAATATAATTTAATATTGTTTATATAATTCAATTTTTAAGTCACTTTAACAACTGACTTACAAATTTCTGTTCCCAAACCCATTTAAGCTCCAGCACACCATCAAAAAGTATCTTCCTAACACCCTAGTAAGGTGGGTATTACTAACTCAGATCAAGGGACTATAGTCAGAGTCACTTACTCATGAAACCAGGAGATTAAAAGAATTAGTGTGTATAACCAGCACAGGGTGAACTTGTTAAAAGCTCAGATTCCTGGGTCCCATCCCCGGAGATTTTGATTCAATAGATCTGCTACGGGACCTAAGAATGATATTTTAACAAGAGAAACCCCCCTCCCCACATTAGACAATTTGGCTATAGAACTACAGCATCAAACATTTACTAACTACATATTCTGTGCCAAGCTCAGAATACAGTACATGGACATGAAACAGACAAAACTTGTCCTCAAGGAGAGTAGAAAGACTAAGATTTGTAATATACCTATGACACTGGCACACCCTGGCTACTCTGGGACTAATCCAACTTAGGAGCACAGCCTAATTCAGAAAAGAAGGGGAAGGGAGGTAGGGCAGGGCAAAGAGCAGCACCTGTATAGCCACATAAGCATGAGGAGTTTGGTTGTCTAGGATGAATGCTCACGCTTTGGGATTGCACCTTTTAGGAGTATTTTTCAGCCGTATTTATCTGGCATTCATTTTGGCCTATGGCAAGCAACTGTTTATTAGACTATATATAGTTGCTGGGTTCATGCAAGGAGTGATGGGAGATGAGACAATAGACTTACACCAGGTCAGGAAGGGCTTTTTAGGATGCCTAGCACAAAGTAGGTACTCAACCCTTTTCCACTTCATAGTCTTCCTTCCACTTTTATGTTTAAAGTCAGTATTGGCCGGGGGGCAGTGGCTCAGGCCTGTAATCCCAACATTTTGGGAAGCCAAAGTGGGTGGATCACTTGAGGTCAAGAGTTCCAGACCAGCATGGTGAAATCCCATCTCTACTAAGAATACAAAAATTAGCTGGGCATGGTGGTAGGCACCTGTAATCTCAGCCACTCGAGAGGCTGAGGCAGGAGAATCACCTGAACCCGGGAAGTGGAGGTTGCAGTGAGCAGAGATCGCACCACTGCACTCCAGCCTGGGCCACAGAGTGAGATTCCATCTCAAATAAAAAAATAGTCAGTATTATCACCATTATAGGATTATTTCTGTGACGGGATGTACATTTGATACCTAACATACAAAGTTGAGAAATACACAATATTCTCACTGCTTTTATAATTGATAAGCTGATTTCTCAATCAGAGAAAATGGCAAAAATCAGTGAAATAGTGCAACAAATCAAGGACCCAAGGAAAACAGGTGATTACCGCATATTAATTTTACCAGTGAGTTTACCTAATTCTACAGTAATAAGCTTTCAGAACAAAATGGAAATATTACCTTAGTTTATCTCTCAAGGTTGTATCACTTCAGCTACAGGCATTTTTAGTTAATTAAGTAAGCTAATTAATTTAAAAACCTACAAATTTATACAATAAAGGAAAATGAATGCAAGAAGAGCTAGACAATGGGTAGAAGAGGAAGGAGGTCAAACAGCAGGAGCTTGCCTCTGTATAAATACATACAGAAAAGGGTACCTCTCACCCCCCTTAACACACCAAATTTATAGCCACTACAAAACTTCCATGTACACTGTCCCTTTTCTAATCCAAACCATGCCTATCCAGCTTGTCTCTTCCCAAGCCCCATCTCCCCTTTGTAATATACTCCAAGCACCCTATTCCACAATGATCCTTTCCCTCCTCATGCATGAGCCTCATCTTTGAATTTAGCCCTGTTACCATGTCTTATGTAATGTTTATCTCCCAGTCAGATTTTACATTTTCAGAGAAGAGAATGTCTTTTGCATTTCTCATGGACCCTAGCATAAACATAGACATATAAAAGGCACTCAGACACTTGATGAATAAACAGACTAAATTATTTCCATGAATTATATTCAAGCTTCAATTGTTGATCTTTTTCACCTTCCCTAAAATGCAGAAAACTTCACCATAAAGCTTTTAATGTTAGGGGACAGTGAAAGGAAGCGAAAGAAAGAAAGGAAAATAAGAAAAGAAAAGGAAAGAAAAAAGAAAAGGAAAAGAAAGTGAAAAAAGAAAGAAGAAAGAAAGAAAGAAAGAAAGAAAGAAAGAAAGAAAGAAAGAAAGAAAGAAAGAAAGAAAGAAAAAGAGAGAGAAAGAAAGAAAAGAAAAGAAAGGAGAGAGAGAAAGAAAGAATGAGAAAGAAAGAACCTATTCAAATCTGAGCTGCTTTTGAAGTGTCGGCAAATCCTCAGAAGTCTCTGGTATAGTAGTGAGGAAAGGGAATTCCTTACTCTGCCTGCCCATAATAAAGCTTAGAGGTCTTCAACTGTGCCTTGTTGCTAAGTGAAATCCCCACAAACTTTCTACAAAACATGTTCTTGATGCACATTAAGATTGAGAAAGAGGGAACAGGTATCCCAATGCTGGTTCTATCCCTGTGTTATTTAACCAACTTATTGAAGTTCAAAAGAGAAGGACTTTTACAGAATTCCATACCTGAATCATACATAACACATTTATTCAACAAATGTTATTTCCAATATTATAATAATAGCTAACATTTTTGAAAACATGTTTTGTTTCATGCATTGTGTAAGTGCTTTCACACATCACTTTGATAACACTCTATATAAGGAAAATACCATAATTATTCTTATTTTTGGAGATAAGAATGCTTAGACAGACTGAATAAGAACTTACTCCAAGATAGCAAGAACAAGTCACAAAGCCAGAATTTTTACTTAGGTCTCTGATGCCAAAGCCCAAACTAAATCACCTTCTATGGTTACAAGATCCAACAATACTCAAATATTTTTATTTTTGAATTTTAATGTATTAAAAATAAATTTAACCTACCTTTTCAGGAACTGTTCCTGAACCTATTCCAAAGGCACTAACTTGGGTATTTAATTATGTTTCTGTTTGCCCAAAAGATGCTTTTTATCTCAAACTTACAGTAAATAGTAAGCTGAGTCAGAAGCAACTCAAACAATAGACTAAGCACTAGTGGCCCTGGCAGAGATGCTTGACACTAAATATTTGCATTCTTTTTCAGGAATTTTTTTTTTCCAATTAGAAATCTTAAAAATTAAAAATAAAATGTCAAAGCAATGTTATGAAAAAAAGCTGGAACAAGGGATTTCCAGGTGCCTAGGCAGTAAACTGAAACAAATTGCCCAGCACACTCACAGAAAATATGCATCAAAAAAGGGGCTGCATTAAACGTGGGCCCTACTGGCAGAATGATCAGTTTAGGTATAATTTCCCTTAAAAAGCTCATGGAAAAATTCAGATTTGATTGACAATATCCTTTTATATTCATTCCAAGTATAGGCCACATGCCATTTAGACTTTGCAGACTGTTGAGTAGAAGATAAGAACTCTAGTAATGCTATTATTGCAGGACTTTTGGCTATCCATTATCTGTATATACCAATAACTTCCCTCTAACATCCAAAGCCAGCTTCAGAGAAAAGAAAAAGTCCTCTGAATTATCTAAAGCGTTTTCCATACAGCTTTACCTGTTCCATTGACAGAAAAATCTCAGGCAGCACTTAAAACAGTGACAGCAATAAGGCAAGAGCTTAATGTTAGCTATCATTATCAGCATGATTATTTCCATAGTCCCAGATCAGTCTTAAGAGGCGGCAGGGCAAACAATCAGGTGATAGTTTCAGGGCTAAAGGCTGTCCTCTACCCTGAAATAATACTACTAGGGTTGCTGGTGCTCAAATTTCCACCCCCAGAAAAGAATTCCTTTGGCTTTAGGGTCAGTTTGTGAAAATGCAATGTCAAGATTGATGGAATTTTAAACTTATTTACATCAAGATTATCCAAATTTATTAGACTTCTTCAAGGCAAGTTTGCTAAGGAAAGAAAAGGGAGGATTTGAGGGCATAAAAACAATCTTAGAGCAAAACAGGATAAATGAGGAGGCAATTTTCCAGTGAGACGGACCCAATTATGCAAACAAGGGAGTGTGCTCTAGGGTCAATATTAATTCGCAAACTAGTGGCCAGTACCAATTTAGCACCGTCACTTATCTCCTTCTCAAAATCGTCTACAATACAGCAGTGATGTTGCTTTATCTACAGGGCAACTAACCGGAAGAACGTGAGGACAACGAGTTTGCAATTTACAGTCTCTGGATAGGATTGAAAGCTTTTTTTTTTCCTTTTTTAAATTTTTTTAATTTTTTATTTTATTTTATTTATTTATTTATTTTTCTTTTTTTTTTAGAGATGGAGTCTTGCGATGTCGCCCAGGCTGGAGTGCAGTGGCGCGATCTCGGCTCACTACAACCTCCACCTCCCGGGTTCAAGCGAGTCTCCTGTCTCAGCCTCCCGAGTAGCTGGGACTACAGGCGCCCGCCACCACGCCCGGCTAATTTTTGTATTTTCAGTAAAGACGGGGGTTTCACCATATTGGCCAGGCTGGTCTCGAACTCCTGACCTCGTGATCCGCCTGCCTCGGCCTCTCAAGGTGCTGGGAATACAGACGTGAGCCACCGCGCCGGGCCAAGAGTCAGTTCTTACAAGCACTCAAATGTGTCTGGGCCCGAAAACAAAACAAAACAAAGTCGTGACTTCCCAGATCTTAGGTAAGGCAGAGATTCGTCTGTAAGGAGGGCCGAAATTTCTACCTACCAGGCAAAAAGCAAAAAGCCCGGAAGGGTGGGGGAGAAGCAAGCTGGATGTCTCCAGGAAGTGGGTGGGGAGGAAGCTGCCGACGTTGGAGCCAACCCTAGCAACAGAAGGTTTGCACACGCCTAGCAGAGGGAGTCCCGGGCCGAAGCGTGCAGCAGTCACGAGCGCTTTTGGCAGTGCTGTCCCCTTCGATTCCCATCATCACGCAACCATCCAGCCCGGGTTTGGGACGGAAAACAGGCTTGTAAATTGGGCGGCGGCCGGTGTTCTCGCAGCTGAGTCACAGCCCAGCCAACTTTTACAGCGTTTCCCAGAAAGAAAATGAAAAGTCCCAGTCCCGGAGCCCACCACTCGCTTCTAATTCCCACTCCCCTGTGTCACCTGACCCGGGGTAACTTCAGCCCCACTGCTGAGATATTTCCCACTCATGGGGCAACTTCTCGCCCGCGCAAAGCCTCGTGGTACCCCGAGCGCTCTCCAAGTGCTACCAACCCCGCAGATAGGAGGGCAGGAGGGAGGGGAAGGGCTGCGTCCTCACCTGCAGGACACGGACACCTCCACCCGCGTGGCCGGGATGGCAGCGCTCAGCTGGTTCAAGTCCCCGATGCCCGCAGTGCTGGTGTAGCGGCTGTCCATATTGGGAGGAGGCGCCTTGGACTTATCCGGCGCCCACAACCAGAGCTCGGGAGGACTGAGGGCTAGCTCCCGTCAGGCGGGGATGGGGGTTGAGGGTGGAGGCAGAAGAAGGAGGCGGAGGCAGCGCGCAGGATGGGGGAGGGAAGGGAGGAGGCGGACTTCCGCGCAGAGCCACGAGGGAACCGCGAGCCAGTCCTGGGTGAAACTGACGCTGCCGGGGAAGTGGCGCGCGGGGCTCCCGGCTTCCCAGCCCCCTTCCGGCAGGCAGGAGCCCGGGCGGGGGACACACTCCGTGATCCCCTTATGGCTGGAGGAGTCAGGCTTGATGGACCCAGCAAGCAGCCTGATGGAGTAGGTGGCACCAGACGCAGACCCGTACAGTCCAGGACGGCAAGCCCTCGTCGGCTCTGCGAGCTTTTAGGTTTTGTCTCTACCTCTGCACACCCACACTCGCCTCCTGGGCCGCGACAGCTTCCTCCTGTCAATCAGGTGTGGACGGGAAGGTCTCGAAGTTTCCTCGCCTGAGTTGAAAGCTGGAGGTGGGGGTACCTCTGCCCGTTCCTAACTGCCCCGTTATAAGCTCCCCCCCGCCCACTACAATTGGTTCTCACCTCGCCCTCGGAGCTCATGGGAGATCCCTCCGTCCCTCCTACTGTGCCCTCAGGCAGATGAGTCTGGTCCCAGCTTCTGGACTGCCCACTGTCGGCCACTTAAGAGTTGGGGACGGTGGGGCATTGTGACGCTCTCCAAACCTTGGAACGCGGTGGCAAAGTGGCCGATCAATATATGGGACAAGTAGGGGCGGGGGGCGGACTCTAAGGTGGAAAAAACAATACTACTTGGGATTTAAGGGAACAATTGGATTCTGTCTCCCCTTGGTTTTTTGGAGCTTAGAGGTCTAACGGCGACAGTCCTCCTACAATAAGGGCTCTTCTGGGTCCCTCGTTTCCAAAGGCATGAAAGTTCTGACCTGAAAATGGGGACAGGGGGTGGGTGTCACGACCATATAACGCAGCTCCTTCACCCGACTCCCACCCGCAAGACCTGAGACCTGACGGATTAAAGCAGAGAGGAGGCAGAGTGAGCGCCGCGTTGAGGAAACTGCATTCCAGGGCAGTAAGGCTGGTGCCAAGATGCAGTCGTGGCAAAAGCATCCGGAGGTAGACTCGGCGCCCCTCCGTTGCAGAGACCTTTATTCCCCCGCGCCTTCCGTCCTGCCTCACCCGAGCGCCTGCGGGTCCTGGGCGCCCGCCACCAGGCGGCGACGGAGAACAGGACGCGGCGCAGCTGGAAGGCGGAGGATGGAGAGGGGGCGGGTGTCCGCCCGCCAGATTTAGCGCTCCAAGCATGGAGTTTCCAGCTGGTTGGGCTAAGTCTGGGAGGAGCAGTTTTTGCGGTGGAGGACTTACCTTGAGTTGTAACATTTTAATCCACTTGTAGCCCCCTGCCTAGAGAATCTGTAGAGGCGGGTGAGTGTGTAGGTGCAGTCTTGCCGCTTCCCCTGCCGAGTGTACTTCCCCCGTTTCTTTTTGACTTCCTTTCCTGATTTCCCCACCCACCAGTTTTTCTTTTTCTTTTTTTTCTTCTTTTTTCTTCCTCTTGCCCTATTACAAATTAAACTGTACTTTACTGCGATTTGGAAATGCCCTAAAACTCCAGGCCTTTCTATTATGCTGCTCAAAATTAATTTGGCATAGACATCTAGATTTTTTTTTTTAAGCTCACCAGATTTTTACTTTACAGAAGCCTACTGAAGAAATGAAAGTTGAGAACTTTAGTAGTCAACATGTGGGATACTTACTTCTAATTTGTTTCCACTGTAGTGAGATATAACTGATATATAATGAACAGCACATAAAGTGCGTCCATCATTTGATAAATGTTGACTAATGTATCTCCCTGTGCAGCCATCACCAAAATCAAAATAATCATTCCATCACCCCAAAAATTTTCTTATGTACCTCCTTTCATCACTGAAACAACCCTCTAAGCAACCTCTGATCTTTATGTCACTATAGATGAGTTTGCATTTTTAAAAATTGTGTATGTGGAATCATAAAGCAGGTAGTATTTTTGGTCTGGCTTCTTCTACTAAGCAAAATTCGTTTGAGATTCATCTATGTTAGCATCAATAGTTCATTCTACTTTTTTTAACTGAATAGTATTTCATTGTATGTATTCGCTATAAATTGTCCATTCACCTGTTGATGGACATTTTGGTTGTTCAGACTTTGGGCAATTACAAATAAAACTGATATGAACATATATGTACAACTCTTTCTGTGGACATATGTTTACATTACTTCTGAGTAAGTACCTAGGAGTGGAATAGCTGGATCATATGGAATGTGTATGTTTAACTTTTTAAGAAACTATTAAGGCCAGGTGCGGTGGCTCCTGCCTGCAATCCCAGCACTTTGGGAGGCCAAGGTGGGCGGATCACGAGGTCAAGAGATCAAGACCATCCTGGCCAACATGGTGAAGCCCCATCTCTACTAAAAATACAAAAATTAGCTGGGCATGGTGGCACGCGCCTGCAGTCCCAGCTACTCGGAGGCTGAGGCAGGAGAATCTCTTGAACCCAGGAGGCGGAGGTTGCAGTGACCTGAGATCACACCATTGCACTCCAGCCTAGCAACAGAGCGAGACTCCGTCTCAAAAAGGAAAAGAGACTATTAAACTTTTTTTCAAAATAGTTTTACTACTTTTCTTTCCCACAACAGTATATGAGAGATCTGGTTGCACATATCCTTGCCAACATTTATTATGGTCTTCTAAATTTTAGCTTATCTAAGAGACGTGTAGTAATAGCTCATGTGGCTTAATGACTAATGATGTTGAACATATTTTCCTATGTCTTTTTGCTATATGTATATGTATCTTCTTTGGTGACGTGTCTTCATATATTTTACTTGTTTTTTATTAGATTGTTGGTTTCCTTATTTGTGAGTTTTGAGAATTCTTTATCTATTCTGTATCCAAGACCTTTATCACATGTGGTTTACAAAATATTTTCTGACAGTCTGTAGCTTGTGTTTTCATTCTCTTAACTGTTATCAAAGAGAAGAAGTTTCTAATTTTGATGAATCTATTTCTTCATCTATTATAAATCAAAAAATTGATGTCAAAACTGAGAAATATTTGTCTAATGTGAGATCAAAAAATTTATTATCTTCTATACTTTCCCCTAGAAGTTTCATAGTTTTAGGTTTTACATTTATCTCTGTAATTTATTTTGATTTTTCTAATCAAAGTTCTCATTTTTACACATTGTCATCAGATTTTTCCAGCACCATTTGTTGAAAATACTACCATTTTTGAAATTCAAGGTTGGGGGTGGAGCAAGATGGCCGAATAGGAACAGCTCCAGTCTCCAACTCCCAGCGCGAAGGACACAGAAGACCGGTGATTTCTGCATT